>NW_010565086.1:9569-10610 GCF_000687285.1 Phaethon lepturus
AGGGAAAGACAGTGAACTAACAGTTGAAGCAGAGGCGTCGGAGTCAGGTGCTTCGGGTTCTATTTTTGGCGTGGACCAGCCATTTCACTTCGCTTCGCTTTGGCTTCTGCTCTGCAAGACGGAAAATGAAGATGCTTGCGGCTGCCTCGTGGGGCTGGATTGTCTTGCTGAGGCCAGAGCCGTCAAAGCTCATATTCTGGATGATGCTCAGCTGCCTTCAGCCTCGTTCGCTGCTTTGTTGCCTGCATCTCCTTCGCCTGCGTCTCCCTTGCGCTTTCCTGGGCCCACACGGAGGGTGTGGAGCAGAGTCACAGCACCAAATATCACGACTGTTGCCAGGTGGGACCCGCGGTCAGTGCATGGCCAGGGACCTTCTGCCGTAGGGTCTGATGTGCAAAATCACTGCCCGGAGGGTGACACGGGGTGTCTGTAGCGCTGGTTAAGTATGTTGGATACAGGCGTGGCCTTGTACAAAGCACTTCCACTCCTGTCCAAAATCAGGATGCAGCCTCAGGGCAGAGGCACTAGCTGTGACCCCGTGCCTTGGTCTCCACGTGATGTCAGCCCAGGTACGGCTCTGGGCATAGTCAGCAGAGGTGGTGAGGGACCGGTGGCAATTTTCAGCCTAGCCCACCCTTCCTTTGGCTTTGCATCAACCGGTTTCCAAGGCTGCAGGTGCTTTCCCTTTGCTGCGTTCCCCAGAAAGTCCCGGGTAATGAGGGCACTCGCCTTTCTTCCAGGAGGCACCTCCAACTCCTCCTGCCCTTCTCCCATCAATCAAATGCACTACCGCCTGAATTCAGGTGTGCTTGGAGAGCTCCTCCTCTGCAGAGACCAGACCCAGAGCTGCGAGGAAGGGAGGCCGCACCTCTGCCGAGCAGAAGGTGAACTTCGTTATTATTCCTTTTCTAAGGAGTGAGCGCTACGGGCTGCAGGCAGCCAGGAGGAGCCTCCGCGCTGCCATCCACCCTCCCACCCGCCTTCCGGCGGCAGCGGGGCCCAGCAACCAAGAGGCTTATCGGCGCGGGGCGGCCGCGGGCC
>NW_010565087.1:0-2942 GCF_000687285.1 Phaethon lepturus
CCAGCGCCGCATCACCCCGGCCCCCCGCGGGGCAGCCGGCGCAGGGAGCAGAGGGCTGAAGCGACCCTCCTGTGCTGGCCACTTCCCCCCTCTCCCTCTCCGCCACCACGGTGGTACAAACGCAGCGAGGTCGGCCGGCTGTTTGGCCCAGCAGTGAGGTCTTTCCTCCCCTGCCACCTCGCGAGGGTTCTTCCTTGTGCCACCAGTGACCCCGGGCGCTCCACTCCTCTGCCCAGCAGCTAAGGCTGCAGCAGCATGTGCTTTGCGTGGGCCCATTATTTGATACTTGTGTGTTAGAACTACGAATGGACTGGACTAAAAAGCAGAGGAAGGAATGGCTCTCAGGTCAAGCGTCCCGGCAGGCAGCTAGGCCGTCAGTGGCAGACACAGGCAACTTTCGTTGGTAGGTGTTTCTGCAAAGCAAGAGCTGCAGCTCTGCGTGAGATGGATGTTATGCCCAGCCTGCACAGAGTATCTCTGGAGTCATGGAGTTACGACGAGTGTTGAGGTCGGGGCACTGTCTGTAATAGAAATGATGGGTTAGAAGAAGGAACTAGGCCATTCTTCTCCTGTGGTTGCATATACTTTTGAGGTCTAGATTCCAAACAAGGCACTATGCTCCTTGGAACAGGGTGGTCCCTCCATGCATGTTTGTACAGCACCTAGCATCTCTGATCCAAGCAGCCGCTTTCCTACAAAACCAGTGGAGGAAGAATCCACTTACATCCTGCTACACTGAAGAAAGCTGCAGGCCCAGAAGCAGCTGTTAAAAGGGGCCTCGATGTGTCCTTCTCTTATGTGGCACTTCAAAGGCCCCCATAGGCAGTCGCTCTTCCCTCTTTCCACCTCTGCCTTTCCCTCTTTTTAAAGATGCTCCTTTCTCCTCCTCTCCCCACTCGCCAGATGGAAGCAGCTGTTGGCAGTATGTAGGATTTACACCTCTCTTCTCCACTGCTGCTCCTATAGTACTCTTGGACTTTGTTTTATTTTAAACACTTCGCTAAACTCAGTTCCTCTTCCCCTCCCTCCAGCTGTTACCCCCCCTTCCCAGCTGTTGATATGCAATTTCCACACCCCCATAATGTACACTGGCAGCTGCATCCCCCAAAGCCCACCAGCTGCTGGTCCCAGGCCAGTCCAAACAGGTGGAAGGAGCTGGCTGGCCAGGGTCCTAGGGGAGCCAGGGCTGCTGGTGGGAGCAGAAACATTGTGGTGGTGTGGAGAGGCAGAGAGCACGTGGGGTGGTGGTGGCAGGTGTAGGGTGAGCTGAGGGTGCGCTCTGGCACGTGGTTAGGGTGGTTGGGGTGGGAAGGACAGTTGCAGCTTGGTGTCGATAACCTTGTAATGGAAAGCCTGCAGTGAGCTGTCTGCTGACGTGCCTAACTGCTGATTGCAGCTAGTAAAGGACTTTCTACCACTTGCTATGTTAACTTTTACTCTAGTTCATGTGTTTTTCCAAATACTTACCTAATCTAAGTGAACTTCTTTGCTGTTACAGCAAAGGAGAAGCTGAAAAAATACTGCACTGTGCTGCAGCATTGGTGGATAGATGGGTTTAGCTCAGATTTTGATTTGTGTGTATGTATGCAGAGGAAATGGAAAATATGGCAAATGGTATTTGCATGACAGCATTCGTTTTGCTGCTATTGTTTACAGTGGTATTTCAATTACTTTCTTTACAATTCCAACAAAATCCAATGAAAACTGAAGGACATCAGTCTAGTCATATTAAAATAACTTGAGAGTGTCCTAATATTAGAAAGATGTCCCTTTGACTTTTTTTGGAAATAGAAAATGTACATTGATTTTTTGGTTTTTTTTCTCCTAACAGAGGGACTTAAGCTTTATTATAGTTGCTGTGCTTAATAAGCTTAACAAAACCCCTGAAAATGAGGACGCCTGTTACTAACAGTTGTAGCTGTAAGATGCTAAAACACGGCAGATGTGTCCCACAGTGATGCCTCAAACTGTTCCAGGGTTTATTTTCTTGTCACCAACGCACCCACTTATCCTTTGGCAACTATTGTCACTAAAGCAACCTCCTCATCCTTTGGCCACTGGAGATTCTGCAAAAAGGAACAGTGCTGAAAAAGGAGGAAGAGAGGTGCCATTCATATCCGCCCAGAAGCCACGTAGGTGGGTGTTGAATTTAATTCTCTTTCTTGCCATTATGAAAAATAAAATTATGTCAGAAAACTGGGTTGTAGTCCTCCATGATAATAAGAAAAGCACAGAAGCCATGGGGAGAAAGTCAGCTCCTGAAATAATGCAGGGTGCTGTGAAGTTCCTCCTCCTCACAGGCCGTACGCACTGTCGCTTCTTTCCTGCAGGCCACAGATTTCCAGGGCCCTGTATTGCAACCCCATCGAGGGCAGCGCAGGCCTGAAGGACTGAGGCCCAACACCGTTGCTGTAAGCAGAGAAGAACAATAGGAGATCAGATTAGTTTATTGTTATCTATGGAGAGCACGCCTAATTTGCAGCCACTCTTATCTCTCTTACTGTATTAAATCTGGAGTAAACACTAATTAATGTAATGGCTCTAATAGATTAGAGAGGGAAAGTATGCTTTTGCTGCTCACCCCCTCCTCCCCCAGATCATGCTGGATTGCCTGGAGGGGTTAAAATCTACGGAATAAAACAGGTCATGGTATTTTCTGAAATCCAGCGCTCTCTGAACTAGCCAGAGGTTTTATCCATTCAGCCCCTTGGCTTTCCCGGGAGTCCAAGCACACTGACACTGCCTCGGTTTTCTCAAGTTCATGAGCGTTACACAGAACGGTATGAAAGCAGTGACGCGGGCTGCTGGGTGTTATCCCTAGTGGCACTTGCTAAGCGGCCGGTGCTCGCCCGGGCTGGATCAGGACCCGACGAGGGCTCCCGCGTTTGTTTTTCAGCGTCCTGCTGCCCTATGCCCGGAGCCTCCGAACCGGGAGCGGCCGC
>NW_010565088.1:0-9677 GCF_000687285.1 Phaethon lepturus
GTTCCCCGCCATATCCAGTAGGGGATGGAAAGGCAAAAGATGGAGCCTGTATTTCATGCCTAATTAAACACAGGCGTTTAAGCTTGAGCATTGAAGTCAAGCTTGGAGCACCTGCTCAAAGATTACTATCTATGTGCTTACTAGCCATGGCAGTCACCATGCCTGTGTAGAGTTAATGGAACAAGTTGTGCTTGAGTTATGTCTGACTGCTAAGAAAGCAACTAATTGTGTAGCATGAACGAGGAGGGGAGTGTGGCAAGTGAGCAGAGGGCTAGAAGTTTGGGGAATGGAGAGCCTTTGATGCAGACAGACTAGCAGAGCTTTGCTTGCTCATCCCATCAAAATGAGCATAAAAAAGGGAAAATTATTACTCTTTACAAGTGTGTAGAAAAAAGGTGAAAAGCCATAAGGTAAGGCTGGTGCTATGAATAGGTGGTTAGATATTGTATAACCTCTAGTTTAGCATCTGAGTAGCCTTGCAATCAGAGTAAGTGCGAGTAGTGTCTACCTGGTCTTTTTCATTGTGTGAAATGGGGCATGGGGCGGAACAGCATGTCCTGGATGTTCTCTGTTGGTTCAAGTTCCCTGAGCAGTAAAAGATCATGCCAGAGGTGGCTGGGTACAAAGAGCTTTGGTGCATGAGGAAAAAGGAAACTTCTTCCCATCCTAGCTTCAGAATCTGGATTGTAAAGGTAAACTGAGGCTTGGAGAGAGAAAAAATAACCGGACTAATTCAGATCTCTGAAGAAATGTGTACTGACATTCACAAGGCTTAAGTGAAGTAGCACATTTGAGGGCCTCTTACCAATCATTTAAAAATAAGTCTTATGACTGACTTCAAGGTAAGACTCCTGCCAACTCCCCTCTTGTGCAGGGAGACAGCAAATGACCAATTACTTCTGGGCATTGACAGAAAAAACAAACAATACATTGCTTTATGGTAGCTACTGTGTACAAAATCATTATGTTAACTTATAAAATCAGTGTTTATATATTGTTATGCTATTCTTTAAGATGTGGAGTGCATAAACAGTAGTTTCACAATCCTGAATGCCTGCTGCATTCCCTTTTATTCAAATGCAGGATCCACCACTCTAATCTCATAATTCATCAACTTTGTTACACTTAAGACATTGACTTTTCCACCAGGCGTAAGGAAGTGAGTCACTCTTCCCTTAAGCAGCTGTGTGCTCTTACATCAGCTTCTCTCACCTTAGAAAAGTGTACTTGGTTGTATCTAAGAGAACTGAGAGCTCAAAGCCAGGTTGCTTCAATCTAGGGTTGAACATTAACCTTTTCTGCACTGCAAAGCAGGTGCAAGGAGGCTGTGCTACTCACATACCTACTCAGAAAGTGCAAAACAGGTGCTGCCTGTAGCAGAAAGAGACCAGGAGTCCAAGGATATGTCGAACTTCTGTTGGTATGATGGCAAAGGGGAGACCTTGGGGACTTTTTTACAACTGATTATTTTCAGGGCTTTTATTTCCCATTATAAAGGTGCTGGAGTTCAGTCCTAGCCAAGCAGTTAATTTTCAGTTATTCGTTGTATGATTGCTTTTTTTCTACATGTCCAACAGTGTAATGTATTGCAGGCTGAGCATGCCTGCAAACAAAAATACAATATCCAGAGGCGGAGACAGTGCCCTTGCATCAGTAAGTAAACGATGATACACGACTCCCACCAAACAGCTACTGTTCTTGTAGGCCAGCGATGAGAGATGGAACTTGCCATATGCCAGAAACACTTGCCCATGTGGAGGGACGTGCCTTGGCGTCCGGCCATGGGAAATCCCCATCCTCCCTGGTGCTTGTCAGCACATCTCCCTGCAGATGAAACGTGGATTAAGCAGGACCTGCAGCACAAATGCACTGGTTCAAGCCCAGCAGTGGGAGATGGCTTACTGAGGAGAGTTGCACAGCATTACTAGCCCAGGCACGACATTTGTTCTTGCTGCAGAAGATGCTCAAAATATGAAAGCAAAGGATGCAGACTTAAAAATACCCTTGTCTGAGATAGCACCTATCTCAGAAGCCATTCTTCCTTTAATCATCGTTTGCATTAACAAATACGAGGTATCAGCTTGGTTTTCCTCACTTCATTTCTTGGCAAAGAGTAAAATACAGGGCTTTGAGGCTTCTAGGGCATTTTCTCTTCCTTGATGTGGCAGAGTAAGCAGCGTGCTACTGAATGAGTTGTCTGAAGTGAAGTTCTGCTGTTATAAGCTGCCCTCGCATTCCTCAAAGACATTCAGTGGCTGCACAACACACTCTGTTACAACCGTAGCTGACAACAAAATGACAGAAAGTGAGCACTTGTCAAAAAAAAAAGAAGTAGTCATATAAAAAAATCACCAGTGTTGTCTGAAGTATACATTTTTGGGAAAAAGCTCCCTTTTGGTGCAAGACATTTTGAAGCAGTCTTTAAGTAGCAGCGTCTTCACCATCTGCATCGAGACGCTCTGAACTCTAGATATTGCTACAGGATATACAGGATCCCTTTGCCCACCTAGGAGCTTCTGCATCTAGTAAATCCTAACTTTCTCCCTAAAAACAGTTGGAAGTTTTGCAATGTACAGATTACATTGCATTTCCTGCCAAAAGTACAGACAGGGAGATAAATAAATGAAGCAAATCTTACTAGAAATAAGGAGGCCAAGGAAAAAAATGTAGGTGAGTTTTGTAGTATCATTCACTCAAATAATGGTAGTCTGCAGTATCAACTTGTAATCCATTATGAACCAAGGTGTTAGCTTTGTTGCATGGTCCTGTTTTCATTTTTTCACAGAATCACAGAATCACACAGAATCACAGAATCACTAGGTTGGAAAGGACCTTCAAGATCATCAAGTCCAACCATTAACCCAGCACCACCGTGTCCCCTAAACCATGTCCTGAAGTGCCACATCCACATGGTTTTTGAACACTTCCAGAGATGGCGACTCCACCACCTCCCTGGGCAGCTTGTTCCAATGCCTGACCACTCTCTCGGTGAAGAAGACTTCCTGGTGGCTTTTAGTACTTTACATCTTCATTAAGGCTTTTAAAAGCAAAGATCTTTGCTTACATTTAAAATACTTTCCCAGTGCTGTGATGAAACACAGTTACTGCTAATGGATTTCTGAATGCCATTTTCATTATAATATTTTTATAAGACCCCTCTCTTCCTCTATTATTACATTTTCTTTTGTAAAATGGTTGAGACTGCTCATCATGTACTTTAGGTCCTTTAAATATTGTTCCTGTTTACCATTATGGGAGAGAGTTAGTGTTTTATTTATAAGAATAAAGCCATAATCCAGTTTGTATTTGGCAGCTAAGTGTGTTTACGCAGCACCTACATTTATTCCCAGGATGGATAATAGGCCATCTTCCTTCAGTGTGAATCAGTCATACAGTTAACTTTGAACTATATACATGTAATATTGGCTGAAGCATTAGTCAATGCAGCCTTTACATTTCTAAGTGTCTAGGGATTCCATAATGCCATAAAAGTAAACTCAGTTGCATAGGATGAGTGCTGTTATTTAGAGGAGAAGAAGTACTGACAGCTTGACCATCTCAAACATGACTGTGTAGAGTGTCTACGAGCAAAGGGAGGATGAAGAGCTGCTGTGTCCCTGCTGGGGGGACCTGCTAAGAGGTGGCTCCTGTTTGGAGCAGCTGATGATGGCTAAGCAGCTGGTAAGACATGGTTGTCTTAGTTAAGGCAGTTCTGGGTCACTCCCTATCCCCGGATGGGAAGGTCTTACACTCAGATCTCCCTGTCAGTCTGGAGGCCTTGGTACAGAAATTGCCCTTTATTTAATGAATCACACCATAGGCCTGACTCCAGTCCAGCAAGACTCCACCAGCCCAAAAGCCTTTCCTGGGACTGCTTTGCTCCAGCCTCTTCAGGCAGCCCTGCAGCTCATGGAATGGGGGCTGAGAGCCCAAACCTCCCTGATCCATGCAACGGCCAGAAGGTGGGAACAACTTCTCCACCACTGCTGGCTACTTGGCAAGGAGATGTTTGGAGATGTTTGACTTCCTCTTGGTGGCTCCTCCAAGGTGTCCACTACACCTCTCTTCACTTGAAAATACAGCGTTAGGTTCTCTCCTGATCAAAACAAAGCGGGAAGGCAATCGTCCTGGATATAACACTAATATTTCAACAGTAGGCTCTCTGTCACCATCCTCTATTGCAGTCATCTTTCTTGATTTAATTTTGTGGAAGGTGGAGATGACTTTTGCTCCCTCGATATCCAAGTTTATGTCAACAGAGATGCACTTATACTTTAACTAAGCATAAACTAAAATGAATGTGGTTCCTGGCTGCCCAGAATACTGAGCAACCCTGTGAAGAACGACTTGTAAATATCAGTAATGTTGAGTTAAGATACAGAGTGTTATTACAGAGCTTTTGTGATGTATTTTTAGTAGTGTTTTTCAGTTATTCCTACCCTAGTATGTCAACAAGCTGAGTTAGTGGCTCAGTATTTGCTCTGACGGGTAGAAGCCAAGTAAAGAAAAGCAATTCTTGAGCTTGATAAGAGTTATATTCTGCCTTAATGCATCTTTTAACTGATCTGTCAGAAATATTTCAGACCTATTAATCCTGAAAATCTTCTTTCAGTTCATCTGTATGATCTGTGCTGATAGCTCTTCTCTCTTGGAGCAATGGTAACAATGCTTTACAGAATTCCTGCATAGTTAAAAGCAGATGCTATCCTTATGAGGGTGATGAATCCCACATGTTGAATGTGCCAAAGCAAGGACAAAAGGCTCAGAGCCTTGAGCCCAAGGGCTGCTGATAGGCAAAAGGAGACAGAGAAACAGCAACAGAGGCTGTCTAATGACAGCACTGGTAGTGCTTCCTTTCTACCAGTCTCTGTTTGCATTAGCTATTGAAGCTGATTCTTTTTTGGGTGGGGATGAGGTTAACCAACATAATGTCTCCAGGAGATTTTATGGCAGCTCAAATGATGAGTACAGTGTTCAGCTAGAGCTGGTTAAGTGCCATTGCAATGCAAACAAACTGAATACAACCCCGACTAATTCCAGGTGGGGAATCCCTGTCCCAGCTCCAAAGAGTGGGTGGTGGGCATCATGAGCAGAGTGAACCTGGAACCTGAAGGGTCCTGGAAAATACCTGAGCAGGTGAAAGAAATGAAGAGGGCAGAAAGGCAGGGGACACTACAAGGCTGATTCTTCCTGTGCTAGGTATTGCCCACCTAGTTGAACTCTCATGCTTACTGTGGTCTGATCTGGACTTTTCTTCGTTTGCTATTCCCCCTGCCTTCCCTTCTTGATACAATTCTGTCCAGCTTCTACTACCTGACCCTTTGTAGACACCTTGCCCATTGAGGCAGTTGGCTTCGTCCTAGACACCAGAGAACTAGAAAGCACTAGGTATTTTGAATGTGTGTTCTTGATGGGAGGATGATTTTCTGACGTTTCACAAAAGCCAGTTGGTTCTTGACCTGGAACTCAAAGCTCAGACACATTTCAAAAGCATTACTGAAATACTAACTGGTCAGACCAGACACAAAGACGGTAGAGCATTAGAAGCAGCAGAGCTAGAAAATTTGTATTTACTGAACGTGTGGCTGGTTTTAGTAGCTCTGGATGTGCAGGAATGTGTTCTGGTGAGACAGCATAAGAGAGGAGATTGAAATTCAAACTCTTCATCTTTAGGTTGCCAGCTCAGGCTGGGTCAAGATTTATTTGCTGATGTAAATGGCTTCTAGAAAGAGACAGAAAGGTATTAGCATCTGTCAGCACTGGTAAATTGTATGAAAGAGTTGTGGGTGGAACAATATATAGCGTTTTTTGACCGCAGTCTGTTTTTCTTCAGCAGAAAGAGTAATAGTAGAGTCTAAATCACCACTGGTGCATGCCAAGGACTTTATCAGACCCGGGTGGGCTTCAGACTCATTACTAACTCTGATGCTTACACCAGAGCCAGAACTGGAGGAGATCTCACAGACCTGCGGTGCCAGCTCTCCCAGACAGGGAAGCTTCTCACCTCTTCAAGCCAGCTTCATTTCCAGACTCTTCCTGCCAATGGATTTGGTCAGATCTGCCCTTACTTCCATAAATTATAGCTGGTTCCTTTATAAAAGACAGATGTCATTTATGACAGGGTACATGCTGTTCAGACGAGCTAGGTAAGCTGGATCGTGTCCCACGCAATATACAATTGCCTGTGTTTTTTACTAACCACACCAGAATGCCTTCTTTACCAGTTTAATAAGCACACGCTAGTTAAACAGACATAATTCTTCAGGCTCTGTAGGAAGTAAAAATGTAATTTTTTTTTTTTTTGCCAAGCATTTGTTCCAAAGAAATCTGCTGTTCAATAAAGACTGCCTGTTCTTGGCTTTTCTGCTGCCTCCAGAGCGACTCAGAGGCGTGTGTATGTGTTTGGTGGACAGGAGAGCAGTTTCTTCAAAAGCCGGCGTGGCTGTAGGTCAGTTTATTCGGTGTGGGGACCCAGAGCCAGCATGGAAGTGTTGGTGTGACATTTTTGCTACAAAGCCATCTATACCTACTTCAACAGCTAGTCTGTAAACATCTTGTGTCTGGTGGTATTGCACAAACCGTAGGGATGATTCTCCTGCCTCGGTAGTCTCACGTGAGCAGTGCTGTAGGCATGGGAGACCCGATTTCAGTGACAGCAGAGAGGAAGCGGCTCCGTACCTTCCCCTCTCTGGAGGGGATGGAGCTGCTCAGACTTGTAGCTGTAATCCTGCCGTGAGCCAGGAATGCGTGTTACGCAGCCTGGGCTAATGGCGGGTTTAATGCCCCCTTCACGGCATTCCCTTTTCCCTTCCTTCCTCCCGCACCTGCCGCAGTAAATTCCTGCTCCAGTGAAGAATTGTCAAGATTAGAGCCTTTGTTTAGAGCACTCAGACCCAAACCTTTTCTTTGCAAAGTTGAGCGCCTAACTTGCCATCCTCAAAAGAGTAGTTATTTTGTGTTTGTCTTGTAATACCACCTAGAGGCCTTAGCTGACTTTGGGTTGATAAACACTTGTCTTTTTCTGAAAATCACAGTCTTTAAGGCTTTTCTTTAACTGGATGCTCCAGAAATTAAAGCCCTGGCAAGATGAGTCACACGGGAGTTGTGGTGTTTTCTTCCCGGCAGGTATCAGAGCAGTTTCATCAGTATTACTGAGCTGCGCAAACTTCTCAGAACAGGGATTACTTTTTCTGCAGGGATTGCTTTTTCTGCAGTGGCAACTTGGCAACTGCTCTGGTCCAGATGTGAGTTACTTCAAAAACAAGAGGGAACATGGCTGTTGCCCTGCTCTGGCTACACTTCCTGTATGGTTCAGAGTCAAAGGCTTTGGGAAGGCGATTTGTCCGAGTATTAAGTTTGAGGGTATCTCATGTAAATATCAGAAAACCTAAATGGAGGATGAAAATGTACTGAAGCAGTGGATCAAGATGTGCAGAAGAGTACGGAGCAATCTTCTAGAGAGTACTCTTGCAGAGTAGCCAGCAGCAGAAAGTGGGACCGTTTCCTACCAAACCCCGGGGGAGTAACCCGCTTAGCTGATGCTGTGGTTTCAGCGCTCAAATCTAGCTCTTTCACATCAGGGCATCGTGGTGCCACGCTCAGGCTCAAGAGGCTCTTGTAGAAATGAATTCCCTTCTGGCATTTCTTCTTAATGTGTTAAGCAGGACAGCTTTTCTGTAAGCAACGAGGATTGGTGCTCTCTTATCCTACTTGCGATTTCTCGAGCATACTTTGTTTTGAAAAGTGCAAGAATAACTGTAACACCTGATTTACTCAAATGTCTTGTTTTAAATCCACACATACAACTGCTTACCGCGAAGAGGAAAGAAGTTTTCACCTTGTGCCGTAGCCCATGCCTAAAATTAGACCTTAACTCCCCATATTCCAGAAAAAAAAATCTACATGCAGTGTAGAAAATAGAATTAAATTGTTAACAAACAATACAAAGGCTCTTAGATAATACAAACAGTAATTCTAACTTTAAAAAAAAAAAGAAATACTGTCTTTAACAGAATGTTGCCTTAACTACTTCTAACAGGCTCTGGAGTTTAGTTGTCCACCTTCCATCGCCTGCAAGATGGACAGAGCTACTATTAATAACAGCAGTGGAAGGAATAAGATGGGTCCTACAGGGAAAATGGCTATGTGATCACGTATCAGAGACTGCATCCTCAAGCGTACAGGTAAGGGAAGACAAGCCAGGCTTGCTGTGGGAACAAGCTTGCAAGTGATTCACAGTTGGGTAATCCTTGATGGTGTATTTCTGGATGATATATCCTATGTTTTAGCATATTAAAACCTAGGGAGAGGAAGAACAGGAGGCAGGTAGGAATAGTCTTGAGCTTCCCCCCAACATGAGTGATCAGCAAGGATGAATTTTTCAGAGCTGCTGTCTGGAGGAGTTGGTAGCCGGAGGAGGGGGCTCACTGCAGTGTGGACACCCCACTGGAGGTCACGGAGATGCTTTGCCAGTGGGCTCCATTGCCAGCTGTGGGGCTGGGGAGGAATCTGAGGCTCAGAAATAGTGAGATCCACTCCAGCGGGGCAATAGGTCCCAGTATTACAGACCCCACTGTCCCTCTTTGATCTCCATCATCCGTCATCTGTTTCTCCAGCCACTCTCCCCTCCTCTTTCCACACTCTCCTCTGTAAGCGGTTCCCACTCTCACTGACTCCACCTCCTCCTGCTCACCCCCACCTAAGTGTACACCATCTCCTCTCATCGTGTTCCTACTCATCCTCCTGAGGCAAAAAGGCTGTTGCTGCCCACCTCCAGGTTGCACCCAGCCTTCTGCTTTGGCAAACCCAAACTGTGTGGCCAAGGCATCTCCTGGCCGCCACAGGGATCCCTGGATGGGTTTTTAGAGCTGCCACAAGGTGGTGAGGTGCTACAGCTTCCCAACCGTGTGGCAACAGATTTATTTTTTTTAAGGTATCCAAAATCTATGGCACTGTAACTGCTGAAACAATCCCAAAATTTGGCTTTAGCCAGAAACTTGCCACTGAATTCTTTAGTCTACATCATTATATTTTGGCCATGCTATAAACAAAAGCAAACTAGTCCTTATAAATGACATGTACGTGGCACTAGACCTGCTTTACAGTTACTCTGAAACATTTTACAGTAGGTACAGCAGTGTTTTGATTCCCATGCATTTGTATATAAACACACAGTGCTGTATCTCTGTAGGGAGTATCCAAAAGTTGGCCAATGGTAGTTTTTTTTTTAAATTATTCTATGGCTCTCTAATTGACAGTCCCTGAGGCCAGCCTTCTTTAAAGACATGTTCACATACACCACCCACTAACCAAACCTTTTTCAGTGTCTGTACCCTTTGGCATTACATATGAGATCATTCACTGAATGGTTTAAAAACTCTTTTTTGTCAATTTTCAGCAGCACTTAGCATCAGCACAGCCCATCGCTGTCAGCACCTTGGGACTGAAGCCTTAAATGCGAACAAGGAAAGAAGCATTGTCTCTTCAGTTTCTTTATTTGAAGCGTAACATTTTTAAGATCAAAACAAACCTATTCTGTGTGAACTCCACCACAGGATTTCAGGTCAGGAATGCAAAACCAGGATTGTTATTATTATTTTTAAAATTAATTTATTTTATTTATTATTATATTTATTTATTTATTATCTATGAAATAATATTATTATTTTAAATTAATA
>NW_010565089.1:0-4944 GCF_000687285.1 Phaethon lepturus
CCGCGGCCGAGCGGGGGAAGCCCGCCCTTCGCCAGCCTCCGCGCTGGCTCCGAGTGCCCCGCTCCGTGGGAGAGGCGCGAGCTCTCACAGCAGGAGGTTCCGGGTGAGCATATGCCCCGAGTAGGAAAGCCTTGAGCTGGAGGGATGTGCGAGGGGAGGCAGAGGTGCGTGGTGCCCAGGCACGACCCCCTGCCCGGGCAGGGGACACCCCTCTTCCTCTGACCCCGAACAGGAGTGGTGTGAGGACGCTTTCGTGAGGGGTTTGCCCCAGAAATATTTTGTGGCATTTGCAGTGATTTATAAATGCGAGCCTCTGTCTTTCCGCTCTGGAGTCCTGCCAATCTGGGGCTTTTAAAAGCACAGCGATTTGCCGCATTATGTAACTAAAAGTCTTGAAATCTTCCTGTTCCCGGCCCCTCTGGAGAAGGGGTAACAGTGCTTGTGCATAGGACCTAGGAGATGGAACGGGTTTAGTCTTCCGTGGGATCTGTTTCGAGAGGATACAGTCCTCGTTGCCTAAGAAGCCTCAATTCGTGCTCTCGCCATTGCTGTGCAGAGGAGGGTTGCTGTAGGCTACCCATTCCTGTGGATTAGTCAGGACATTTACGGGGAGCAGATGTGATACTTGCAGTCATTACTTGGTCTCATCAGCCTTAATTACTGCAAATACAGTTATTTTATTTCCTAATAGGGCAAACTGTAGCTGGCTGCCTGGCAGCTGTGAATTTGATTTCCAAACACGTCTTACACGTTGCAGCTCTTCCAAAACAGAGCTGTAAATGTCAAAACTATGTTCTGGGTGTGTTTTTTTTTTTCCTTTTTGCAAAGGGGAGGGAAGCTTTCCAATTGAACTGGCTGCCTTACACGTGCTTTTTTTCTCTCTTGTTTGAAACTGCTTCTGTGTGGGGGCAAGGAGGAAATCAGCAAGAAGCCTTAATGCGGCTGAAGAAAGAGCATTCTAAAACTGGTCTTTCTTAATAAGGATTTTCAATGAGTCAGGGAAAAATGTTGTGGCATGCAGAGCTCATCATGTAAATCTTCTGGCGTCAGGCTTTGGGAATCTTGCTTCATGGTCTCAAACCTTGTTCAGTTCAAGATTTTTCACTGTGCCTCAGCAATGCAAGAGAGATCATGTCTAAGCCGCCAAAAGTCTTTGAGAGAGGTGCCACCTGAGTGCCCGCAGGAGGAGGAATGCTGCTCACAGGGAAAGAACAAATAGGTGAACCAAGCCGCAGTAATTTCGGTGCAGTCGAGCTCCTTGGGATTGGTGGAAGTATTAAACCTGTGTGTGTCTCAGGAGCAAAAGGAAAAAATCCCCAACACCTCATCAGCACCCCCCAGCTTTTGCTTTTGATAGCTCTTATTGCTAGTAGTTTTAATTAGTGCTAACAAGTAGACTGTATTCTTTGCTGGTAGATTTTATTGCCAACAACTGGTAGTCTCATCTTTTAAAAATGTTTCAGACAAATCAGTGTAGTTAGATGATACTTTAAAGTTCACCGAATGCTGTGAAAGCTCTGTATGACTCAAGGCAAGAGGTGGCTGGAAACTCCAGCATGCAGCCTGTGCGAGGAAGTGCTGTTAAGCAAAACCTTGTGTTCACAGCGGCTTTTCAGAAGGAAGGAGCATGATGGGTGGGTGGGCTGCTCCCCATGCCAAGAGGCCAAAGGTACCTGGTGAGCCTCTGCAGGGCCCAGCACTTTCCTCCCTGGCTGCTGGCGCCCATGGGCGTGTGCTGGCTCCGGGCTCTCCTGGGGGGGCCTGCCTGCAGCCGGACCCCACTGGTGTGGGCTCGGCCCGGTGTCGACTGGGCTGCTCAATGTGGCTGCAGTCCTGGGGGTCTGAGAGGGGAATCTGGTCCTGTGGCTCCTGGGCATAGTTCAGCCGTGGACGTGCTTGGGGCAGCGTCTTGTAAATGATTCCTTTGTTGGAGCGGCAGGGTGGCTCGGATCTGCTCGTGATGGTCATGTGTTGCGCTGGCCAGGATGCAGGAAAATACCCTGCTAGCGAGAAAATCGGTGTCTGGGTCAGGCTAAACCAGTCTTAGCGGCTTAAGCCAGCCTCCTGTGCTGTCCTTCCTCTTGCCCCGTGTGGGTCTGAGGCATCACCGGAGCGTGTCCAGGTGTCGGACAAACCTGCTGCCAGATGGGGTAGCTGTGCCTCCAGTGCCAGGAGGGAGCAGGGGCTCCCTGCGGCTCGGGGCCACTGGCTGTGCTTCAGCCGGGGCGCCTGGATCCTCGGATGTGCATCGAAGTGATGGACAGCGAGCGAAAACAAGGCGGGCGCCCGCGGTACTGCGTGGTGTGCCGAGGGCACGAGGGGACGTGCCAGGTAGATGCTGGCGGGGCAGCAGCCGTGGGGGAGATGGTAATCGCCATGAGCCTGAATGGATGCACGCTGTAAATGGCAGGTTGCACCTCCCTGAGCCAGCATGCTGCTTTGAAGTTGTTGCTGTGCCTGGTGTGACCTGGAGGAGCTCTGGAGAAAGCTTTCCTGCTCAAAGGTGGCTTTTTCTTGAAGTGGAAACTGGAGCAGCAGAGCAGAGAACTGCAGTGAGGAGTGGGCTCTGGCAAAGGAGCCTGATGTGCCCCCCTTGGCTGATGGCCCTTTGTATGGGCGAGAGGGTGTCTCTGGCTGCAAGGCCGGGGAGGGCCATGGGGTGTCTGCAGGGCACGCAGGAGTTCTGGGGACTGTAGCGATTCCTGTTGCTTTGCATATTGTAAACCACGTTGGTGAGCAGCTGCTCTGGTTGCATTTCCTCCCTGGGACGGCTTGTGCTGCTCTGCTGCCTGAGGCAGCCCTACTTTTCGAGTAGCCAGAGCTCCGGGGCGTGATCCAGCCGTGCTGCAGCGCCGGGGAGGCATGAGCAGCCTGACCCTGCTGGTCTTCGCATGGCTCCGAATCGGCCTCTCTAAGGGGATTCCACACTTCAGCAAGCTGGGATGACATTTCCCCATTGATTTTGTTTTCTAATACCTTCCGGTTTTGAGCTTTTAAGGTGAATTGTTTTTAATGCTTGGGTGCTTTTGTGAAACCTGCTGTAGCCTTTTCAGTAGCAGAGGAGGGGTTAGTCTGCTGGGGCCAAGCCTCTGGGGAGCCCGGCTCTGCCGGGGCTGGGGCTGCTCTGGGCAGACCCACCTCCCCACCCCGGGCAGCGCTGGCAGTGTGTGGGAGCCTTTGCCGGTCACTGTTCAGGCTAAGTTTAGCCACAGCCCGTGACCTTCAGGGCCGGCCAGGCTGGTGGGTGTGCTGTGACGCCTGCCTGCTCTTTCTTCGCAGAAATTTAGGTGTCCTGGCTCGTGCGTGTGGACTTATTTCACCAAGTTTGTCTGCATTTAATAACCTGGGTGTGCTGCTCCTGCTCCGGGGCTTCCCCAGGTTGCCTAGTATGCCATGCAGTGCTGGGATCATGCTCCTGGAGAAGCTGCAGGAGCTCTGCCCTGGCCACTGCCCTGCTCAACCCTCTGCAGGTCCAGCCCCGTGCTGCCAGTAGCCCTGCCTGCTTTGCGGCTCTGCCCTGCCTGCTGTTGGCAAGGACGCTGCCCGCCCTTTTTAGCTTAGGACAGGGTATCATGTCTTAAATTTGTTGCTTATAAATACCTGCTGGCCAGAGCTCTTAAAGGCCAGCTGCAATCTGAGCATGTTTTTTGGGGGATGGCCTTATGAGGCCAGTGTACTGGTGAGCACAGCTCTCCCGGAGGTGGTCCGGAGCACTGGTGCCGTGCCAGCCTTGCGAGCAGGGCTCAGGCTGTGCTGTTGCATGCCAGGGAGCAGGGATGCAGCTATCTGCTTTCACCTGAGACAACACTTTGTCCTTTGCAGATCTTTGAACCCCAACTGAGTCATCGCCAGCTTGGTTCAAGATGCCACCGGCCATTGGAGGCCCTGTGGGATACACTCCTCCAGAAGGAGGGTGGGGATGGGCCGTTGTCATCGGAGCCTTCATCTCCATTGGATTTTCCTATGCCTTCCCCAAATCCATCACTGTGTTCTTCAAAGAGATTGAGGTCATCTTCAATGCATCTAGCAGCAAAGTCTCATGGATCTCATCCATCATGCTGGCTGTTATGTATGCAGGAGGTAAGTGGACTGGAGGCAGCAGTACATGTGCTCATGCATTGCAGTACAGAATGCGGCTCTTCTGCTGGATCTGATTTGCACTTTGCTCTAGTGATGACAACCAAAACTTTTCTAAAAGTTGGGGTTCTTTCCTTACGTGAGAGCAAAACTTCCCTTAGCAAGTTTGCTTGAAGGAGGTTGCTCAAAAAGTTCTATTTAATGCCCAGAATGCAAAAACCAGGTTAATCTGTCCTCCTCTGCAAAGCTGTAAGTAAAATCTTTCCGGGGAATTACGACTTGTGTAATTCTGTCCTTGTCCTTGTTACAGTGTGCTGTGGACGCTGTGTCTGCTTCCAGTGCCTGCCCAAAGGCAGGGGGGCCACTGTGCCCGCCGCCCAAGGGGGGGGGGAGCCACTGTGCCACACATGGGAGCCTGCTTATTAGGGTCTCTTTTTAGATAAGACATTAGTTTTTGTTTTATTTTATTATTTTTAATACAGCAAACAGTGGCTGTATCTAGGGATCTGTCCCCAGTTTCTGGTTGGCTCCAGTGGCTCAGCTGTGCTCTGGAGTGCACTGAAACCTGGTGCTGCCTGTTCTTCCTTGCTGGTGCCGAGCAGTGCCGTAGGCAGCTTGTGCTGTTTGAGGGTGGCAGTGTGCACTGGAAGTGCAGAGACATGAGCAGAATAAAGCAAAGCTACTTAAAAGGAGACATCTCCCTTCCCCTGTCCTTCAGAAACTGCTTCTTGGAGTCACACCCAAGCCGTGTGCTTTTGCTTGTCTTTGACTGGTGAGGAGCAGACGGAGTGCTCCCTGCCGCGTGGAGTGCTCCTGGCCCTTGCCTTGCCAGTCTCCAAACCCTGGCGTCTCATACCCGCCTGCAAA
>NW_010565089.1:4975-5474 GCF_000687285.1 Phaethon lepturus
CCACCCCCGCCTGCAAATGCAGCTTTGCTCTGGATCGCTTGGCTGAAAGAAACTCTTCGTGGGAGTCTGCTGTTGTGTCCAGTTCAGAGGCAAATCGGAGCTTGTACCGCTGCCATCCCCAGCTGGCCAACTGCCTGCGTCCTCGTTGCATTTGTGCATCGAAAGGAGCTGACGTCAGCGCCCGGCTAAGCACGAGGCTCTTCCTTTGGGGAACAGGCTCTGCTTTGTCCTCGCTCAGCTAGCGAAGCGACCAGCACATTTCCCTGCTCCGATGTTATAACAAGCTTGTAAACCATGTAACTGCTTTAATGAGACTCAATCTGGGCCATTCCTCCTCTCCTAATAGCTCGGAGGCAGTTCTTCTGGGTGCCCTGGGAGCGGCACTGCCTGGAGCTGCCTGGCAGCTGGGGTGAGAGCTCCCTTGTCTAGTCCTGGGGACAT
This sequence comes from Phaethon lepturus, assembly GCF_000687285.1. Classification (NCBI taxonomy): domain Eukaryota; kingdom Metazoa; phylum Chordata; class Aves; order Phaethontiformes; family Phaethontidae; genus Phaethon; species Phaethon lepturus. Next base: position 5,417 of record NW_010565089.1, read on the forward strand.
CCCCCTGTCCCCGTCCCCCCCCCCCCCCCCCCCGCCTCACCCGCCTCCCCCCCCCCCC
>NW_010565089.1:5497-9031 GCF_000687285.1 Phaethon lepturus
AATCCTAGCAGCTCACCGGTCATGAACCGCTTGCCCGTAAGCTGGTGGCAGAGATGCTGAAGGTACCCCAGACGTGCCCAGGTGCATCCCCCAGGAACATGCCGCTGCCCCCCTCACTTGTTCCAGCAGCCTCAGCCCAGGCCCTTTGCAGGGTCTGAATTACGCTGGAGCGGTCACAGTGTGCATCCTCTTCTCCTTGTCCCTCAGAACATCTTTCTGTGGGAACTGTGCATTTGTTTGGGCACAAAAAAAGTAACTCATGCTTGGTAAGATGTCCTGGGCTGATGGTATCTGGCAGAGCTGGGGGAGCTCCTGTCCCAGGCACGGCTGGCGGGGGGGGGGGGGCTGGCGGTGGTGGAGCCCCATGTCCTACAGCCCCACGCAGCCACCCTGTGCTGTCACCATCAGGGAGTGTGGATGTGGAAACGCTCCTGTCTCAGCTCCATGTTGGATTAGGGAGGACTCTGGTTCCATTACTTACACATTTCTCATAGCATGAATAACCAAAATAGAACCTATAAAATAGGAGTGGGTGTGAAGTCGTCTTTTTCTTCCAATTAAAAAAAAAAGATGGGGGAATTGCCACCAGGATACATGGTGTTGCCTGGCTGAGCAGCTTCCTGCTAGCTGCCCTTGGAGCCTGCTGCTCCAGGCTGGATTTCCCAGAGGAAAGGCTGCTGCTGCCTTTAGACTCTGTCCAGGGGCATCATGTTTGCTGAGTTCAAGGTACAGGTTTTGCAAAGTGCTGTGCGCTCTGTGGGGATGCGTGTGGGGCTTGGGGTGATGTGGCAGCCCTGGGTGCTGCTGCCTCTCACAGGACTGGGGCCATGGCCCCTTCCCAACTGCTGATGGCATCAGGTTGGAGCCACTGGCACAGGCTGCTCTGGCTGGCATGTAGGCACCATGCTGGCTGTGGGGAGTGGGATGCCATGGGGTTGGGGGCAGCTTCTGCAGCAGCAGGGCTTCTGTAACCTTCTCCAGGCTTTGTTTAAACTGGGAAAAAAGGTCAAGTAGCATCTGAGGACCCATGAATAACATGTTGACAGCCTTGCTATCTGTTAATGGCAAAACTAGGTCTGTTAATATTCAATGGACATTCATTCAGTGTATTTAAATACATTTTAGTATCTGTAGAGCATGCTTTGCCGTATCTAATCACTGTTTGCTTTGGATTAAAGCTCCTGATAATGAAGCTGTTAAGGCTGGTGTGCAGAGTAATTGGGCTCTTCCTACCATAAGAGGTAGCAGTGAAAACAGAAGCACCCCTTCTCCCGGGGATGGCACAGTGCTGCTCCTCTGGTGAGCCTCAGGGAGCTTTGCCTGCGCCCATGAAAGCTGTTTCTGCACAGCTTTGGTCTCTGTCAGAAACCTTTTGCTGGGGATGGGTAGGTGCTGGGCACTTGCTCTGCTGCCGAGACCCCAGCCCCCGGTGGGCAGGCAGATGGCCATGGGCAGGGCAGAGCCCCCAGAGCCGAGCACTGTGCGGGGCAGGTGTCTTCGCCGTGTCCCAAACCTGTCTCCTGGCTTAGCCCACAGAAGGCAGCTTGCTCAGAAGGCGGTCGGCAGAAACTGCAGCATGCTGGCGCTGGCCAGAGGCTCACTTCTCCTGCTGGGGTTCTGCACATGCTCTAACCAAATGTCACTCTTATCTCCAGCTGTGTCTCAACCTCCTGTCCTTTCTTCTTGACCCCAATTCCCTCGTTGGGTGAGGTGTCACTGTGCGAAAGCTGGAAGCCTGTGGCAATAAACCTCCAGGGTGCTTGCGTGCACCCGTCTTGTTTCTTGTGCAAAGATAACTCATCCCTGGGCGTATCTCCTTCCACTTTCTAGGTCCCATCAGCAGCATCCTGGTGAACAAATACGGCAGCCGGCCCATCATGATCGCTGGTGGCTGCCTCTCCGGGTGCGGGTTGATTGCAGCCTCATTTTGCAACACGGTGGAGGAGCTCTACTTCTGCGTTGGGGTTGTGGGGGGTAAGTGACGGCTGCCCTAGCAGGGCTGCAACGGAGGTAAGTCCTCTCCCGAGGCAGCAAGAGGAGCAACTTAAACCCAGTAATTATTAGAGAAACTCTGTGATGAATTTGCATAAACCCTGACTCCTGTTACACATTCTAATAAGAGATGGCCGCAGTGATACAACGTGGGGATGCTGTACAAGAGACTGTACGCAGGACTAGTGTTTGGTGCCGAGAACAGAGAGCATCCGTTATTCCTGCCCCAAGTTAGAGTTGTGCCCTGCCAGTTGACATAAGGTTTGTCATGAGCCGGGGCAGTTTCCCCTCTTCCAGCTCCCAGATTCCTGCGTGTGGCTACGCTGCTGCCCTGACGCCTTCTCCCAAATCGGCAGCGGGGGCAGAATGCAGCAGTCTGCTCGTGCAATTGGGAAGTTAATACAGCTGAAACAGCTGTGAAACCCTCAGAAATGAAACCCCGCTCATCCTACCAGCCCTTCTGCTGGTTGCTGATGGCTTGTGGGGGCAGTCAAGCTCTGAGCCTCTTGTCTCTCCTTTCCTTCAGGCCTTGGACTCGCGTTTAACTTGAACCCAGCCTTAACCATGATCGGCAAGTACTTCTTCAAGAAGCGTCCCCTGGCTAACGGACTGGCGATGGCGGGCAGCCCCGTGTTCCTCTCCACTCTGGCACCTGTGAACCAGCTCTTCTTTGGCATATTTGGTTGGCGCGGCAGCTTCCTCATCCTCGGTGGTCTCTTGCTGAACTGCTGTGTTGCCGGATCCCTGATGCGGCCCATAGGCCCCAAGCCAGATCAGCTGAAGAAAGAGGCCACTAAGGAGGTGCTGCAGGAAGCTGGGAAAGCGGTGAAAAAGGATGATGGTGACACCAGCACAGACCTCATTGGTGGGAAGACCAAGAAACAGAAGAGCACATTCTTCCAGACAATCAACAAGTTCTTGGACCTGTCCCTGTTCACACACAGGGGCTTCCTGCTCTATCTGTCGGGCAATGTGATCATGTTCTTTGGGCTGTTCACTCCCTTGGTCTTCCTCAGCAATTATGCTAAGAGCAAGAAGATTGCTAATGAGTCTGCAGCCTTCCTACTCTCCATCCTGGCCTTCGTAGACATGGTGGCCAGACCTTCCATGGGACTGGTGGCAAACACAAAGTGGATCAGACCCAGAGTCCAGTATTTTTTTGCCATCTCTGTGATTTACAATGGGGTGTGCCACCTCTTGGCCCCCATGTCCACCACCTATGCTGGCTTCTGCATTTATGCTGGCTTCTTTGGCTTTGCCTTTGGCTGGCTGAGCTCAGTCCTATTCGAGACCCTGATGGACCTGGTGGGAGCACAGCGGTTCTCCAGTGCTGTCGGCCTGGTGACCATCGTGGAGTGCTGCCCTGTGCTTCTGGGACCCCCTTTGCTAGGTAGGGTGTGCTGTGTCTGGGGTGCTCTGCCCATCCTTGCTGAGTGGTGGCAGGTCCCCCTGAGCCGTGAGCAGCCCTCAGCACTGGGGCAAGGGTGAGGGGGGCAAGCACCAGCTTTGAGGCTGCCCCAGCATCTGAGGGATGGCTGAGGA
>NW_010565090.1:0-6134 GCF_000687285.1 Phaethon lepturus
TATACCCCAGCCCCCCAAAGGAGGGGTACCCCAGCCCCCAGCGGGATTCCTTTGGCAAACAGCTTTTTTTTTTTCCCCCCCCTAAATAAAGGGCCTGCAAAAATTAAGATGTGGACAAACCCGTTTTATTTAAGCGCATACCGCTCCGGCCAAATATTTGGACACACGGAGTCCAGGGGATGGGGAGGGAAAGACAAGTAAACACAGGCAAGGTGTGCTTCAGCATTAGTGCGGGTTAGCGGAACCCTTACACAGTCTGCCCGTGCAAGGCTCCCGAGAGACACAGTTACTTCACACGAGGAGCAGAGACAAACATTTTTCACAAGCACCAAAGTACTCTTTGGAATGTGACTTCCTAATTCAGGTCCTCTTTTACTAAAAAAAAAAAAAAAAAAAAAAATTTGTTGAATGTGTGCATCAACACCAGGAGCAAACAGCTGTTCTGTTCATAGCCCATGGATAAACCCTTAGGGCACAAAATTATGGCTCATCCCAGTCCCACCAACCTCCCTGTGGTCCTGCCAACTGGTTAAGTTGTTGGTGAGTGCCTCTTCGGGCTGCAATCTAACCTTCCATCCGCCTGGCAGCTGTGCTGAAAAGCCTATCCTGAACAGAAACAAAGGAAACACATGCTCAGTATCTAAGGGCTTAATTATTTCTTGTTAGTTGGAGGTAGGCTTGTTTCTTTTGTTAGAGTGTTGAAAAATGGTTTCCTACTTTGAGAACTGCCAAGTTGGAGATCAGAAGAGTGCTAATTGCAGTATGTGTAAAATACTCACTGGGCTGTACTACATTTAAGCTCCAATAAGAACTGCTACTGAGAGCTACTGCCGTGATCTTGTTTGTTTGAAATCAAAGAGTAGTAGTGGCGAACAGAGAGTATCACTGGTGCGGGTGTAGTGTTTGGTCCTTATAAAAGAGGAACCCATCCCTCTGTAAAGTGGGCAGGGAGCAGAGCACACCCCCAAGCACTTGACAAGAGGCTGGCTGCTGTCATCCATTTAATAGAGACAGTCAATACTGTTCACTCTGAAAGTAGCTGTTGTGACCCAAGTGTGTGTCGACTTAGTCTTGAGTGAGTTTCCTTTTCAGAGAATTGACCTCCCTCTGCCATGCTGCAGTGGCTCTCGCTGATGCTAAGTGGGATTGCTGCTAACGGTCATGGGACTACTGTCTTTATTTCTACCCTGAGGTTGTTCTCCAAGCTTCATTCATCACTCTGTTCCAGTTTCCTCCCCAAGACCGAAGCTAACAGCCCTCTGCTCTCCAGTCTCAGGGATTCCAGGATTTTCACAACCTTTTCACCCAGCAAAACACAAAGCTGAGCCATGTAGACAATCAGAGAGGATGGCAGCAGTTGAATCCTCAGGACATTAGAGATCTGGAGCAACTGGCAGAGAAAGTTCCAGGTGAGAGAAGAAAGTATGGTGCACAACAGCTGGTGAAGAAAAGGAGGAACAGAATTGTGACACATCATGACAATGATGTTTCCAGAAGAGGTTCAATTTTCAGTAGGAAATAAATGATTTGAGACCATGAGTGCTTATTCCCTTCCCTTATCCACCCAACACAACTAGCAAGCCTTTCAGTATGAGTATCATGTCCTACAAGAGACAAGTTTAAACCCCAGTTCTTCAGACTGCTGTGGCCGAATCAATACTTGTATATAGGAAGAGCTCCAGGAGAGCCAAATAGTACCTTGGACAAGTTCAAGCTCATTCTTAGCATCATTTCTCTAGCCTTTGAACAACAATGAAAGAAAAATGTTACTTCACTGACTTGGTACTGCCTTGGTGGTGTTAACGATGTCAAAAATACTTTGACTTGAGATATTACATATTCCACGCTAAAGCTCAGATTCAGGGTGTGCTAGGCAAACAACCGCAGCAATTTAAGATGATACCAATCCTTAGCTGTTCTAGCCTAATAAACGTTACTGCTCCAGCAAAACTGGTGGAAGTAAATGTGAGTGAGTACCTCAGCTGCTGCAATTCAAAAATCCCAGCAATGTAAATGAGTAGACAGGACTGTGAATAGTGACAGTGGAGGCACAGACCAGCTTTCCTTTCTGAGCCCCTTCTGCAAAGGAACATACAGTCAAGGCACAAGGAAAAGGAAGACACACCAGACACTAAGCTCTTCCACTGCTTCAAATATACCTCTGGGGATTTGTGTAAAGCCTAAGAGGATTGGGACTGCCATGTTTGTAGAGACTTCTGGCTTCAGCTCTTATTGAGCAAGTGAAATAGGTCTAATTTTTAGTCACATACTCCACTGTAAGAAATCTGAAGCATCTTTTAAAAATACATATCAGCCATACATACCAGGAGAGTTTCTATATACAGCTGAGTTAAGCTTCTTATCTTAGAGGAATAGGTAGCAATTTTCACTGTTTCAAATGCAATGCTCAAGTACTTTTAAAATATGTATACATACCTTGAAATACATACACGCTTATTTATACAGTACACAGATATGATATTCTGTACAATTTTGTGCAACCTTTACCTCGTCTACAATAGGAGTCATTCCAAATAGGGAAGACAGAAAAAAACCCTCTTGTTATTCATTAACCAAGAAGAAACCTATCTTGCAGCTTTCTCTTACCCAAGAGGCCAGGGAGTCAGGCAGAGATAAAAAAGTCAGAGCTGAGGCACAAAAACAGTGGATATGCAAAGAGGTAGTCTGGTCACGCTACTCACCATCATTATGTTACAGAAATTGCTCTTCTCAACATGGGAATATCTTATTTTCCGGTTCTGAGACCAGCTGTCTGAGATCACAGCAAAAAGACTCTGCTTTTGCTTTTTTGGATTTGAACTCAGATAAGCAGGCTTGGGCCTCAGTTTTCCCACAGATCCATTGGATTGTGTCTCCTCTTGCATTTCCGTACCGGATGTGTTATCCTGGTTTTCTTCCTCTGTTGGTTCACTCTCAAATTTAGAGTCAGAATCAGGCTCATCAGAAGATGGTTTCTTTATTTCTTCTGCACTAGGTATCTCTGCCAGAAATAGGTTTAAAAAGAACATGTAAAACACTTGTATGTAACTTTTTCTCCCTAGCTGTAAGCCTTGAATATCCTATCTAAGAGCTGGGCAAAGTTCTTCTGAATCTTTTTCATTTGAAATAAAGGATTTACAAACCCAACTAGGCAATAAGAGGCTGGTACAAGTGTTTGATTTCAACCAATTAGCTCTTAATCAGCAACTATATTAAAGGAGGAGCTGAAACACACACTACTTCTTACTTCTGCCTGTTGTGAGTCTCATTCAAAGCATCAAGAGATTCCAGAGTTCCTTTGTCCAGGCAAAAAGCTGATATTCCCCTACAGTGTAAGTATATGGCACAGCTACCCTTTACCTATGCAAAACAGATATTTTATTCTGCTTTTCAGACATCAGTAAGCTATGCCTATGCTGCCCAGGGTAGCTTGTACAATTACAATTGTCACAACCTCTTATAACCTGCGCTTTTTAATTACAGTGCTCAGTTATCCTCAAGAGTAGACTTCAGTGTGTGGAAGGAAGATATTTTACTACTGAAGCAAATAGAGGCTGTTATGAGCATCAGCTGTGTGCTAAGCCTGCAAAATGAGAGCTGAAAGGAAAAAAAATTCAGTGTGCACACACACGTAGGACAGGAAAGGAGGGAAGAATACAAGCCCTTGCTGAGGCAAGCACCTCCTGTTCCTCTGCTGTTTGTGGGTATTGTCTCATTGCTGCTATTCCTATGGGATCTATTATAGGACTGGCTACCATGTTATTAAGTAAGAACAGAGGGCACCAAATAGAGGTAAGAGCTTGCTGAAGTAAAAGTTTGTTCTACAATTTTCCTTCCTACAGCTGTCTTGCAAAGGCAGAATCACTGCTTTTGAACTTACGATTGATTCATCAGCCAGGATTGCTCCAGTATTAGAGCAAACTAGCAAGGCTTTATCCTCATGAGTACATCAACAAGCCTATTACTAGCCTCAACCAAAACCTGTTATCAGTTACTGGCACATTAGAAATAACAACCAGTGATGGATTAGAAAGAAGAGCAAAATACACAAATAAATGAAAATGAATGTCCTGCTCCCTTAAAAAATTTTCTATCGGCCTCAGCATTGATAAAAGAATCCCTTAACAGCTACCTAGGTAACATCCCCCACCCCCAGAAAAAAAGGAGAAGTGTAAGAGAACTATCATGCCAGAAAGTGTACAAATGTTTGAAAGCATACAAAATGAGAGGGTTAGGTTTGCTTTCTGGAGGATATTTTTATAGAAATTTACCAAAATTACTTGCCTTTCTTAAATTAAACGATCTTTAAGAAAAAGGGAGAGAGTAAGGAAGAACAGTGGGCAGCAGCTTGTAGTCTTTAACATTTTTAACAGAAAAGCATAGTAATTTGAGTTTGGTTTTCCATATGCTACCAACAGTACAAAAAAACCCCTTAGTTTCCCTCTGTGTCAAGTGGCATTAGCCTAAAAATAGCTAGCAGAGTGCTTTAAAGATGAAGCTAACAGCTAAAGCCTTTATGCAGGAGCATTTTAACTGATCAACTGCGGAACTTACCTTCATTAAGTAGAAGCTGTAGCCAGATAATCATTATGATCGACAGCATTACAAACGGCAAACAAAACCAGAAGAAAAGAAGAGGAAAGGTCAGATCATTCACCAAAGGAACCAGAGGATACTTCATTGCTTGCTTCAGGTTACACTAAGTTTAGAACAGCTTGCCTGCTCCGCTTTACTAACTACCTTTTAATAACTCTCATTGCATCACTGTGTTAATCACAAGAAGACGGTTGATATACTCAGCATGGTTAGCAAAAGGGACAGCCCTGCGTTATGCAAGGAGGGAGTAATAAGGATTAAATACAGGATAAGAATGACTGAGAAAACATCTGATTTGATTGTCCTTCCTTTGGCTGTTATTTAAAGGATAAATACAAGTCAGGAAGCTTTCAAGGCTTATGTTAAAACAATAGTTAAAGGTATGTTTATGTCTTCAGATATAGGGTAGATAACCAAGCACTTCAGCCACTTTGAAACTGGGTAGCCAAGGTTGCTTTTGAGAAGTCAATAAAACAATCAACCCTGCAGAGATATGTAGAGGATGACTAGCTGAAAATTACCTCTCCCAGGCTCTCTTATTTGATGTGAAGCACAAATATGTCCCATATTAATGTGGACTCTATTTTCAGCCTACTATCTGTTTCCATCTATTAGTTGATCCATTAGGAAAATAAACCTTTGCATTTTTATTGCCTATCTCCCTAACCTCCAAGAAAGGCAAGCTAGCATGTTTCATAAGATATATCTATAAATGTATTGCTTAATAGTAAAGGAGTTCAGGAGTGATTGAAGTAGGAACAGATATCTGACTTTGGTAACTTGATACTCATCACACTGTGTGTTTCTCTGTCAATAAAATAATCTATTGCTTACCTCACAGGGGGATGTTTGGCTAAATTAATTGTGTAGCTCTCAGTAAACCTTAGAAAAGAGCAGCTACGTAAGTGCACATTATGAATGATTGCATGCATTTAACATTCTTGCTTGTGTGCATGTGTTTGTTTTTATGTAGTAACAGCCCTCTGAAATGAGCCTTTTAATCCCAAGATCTACATGTACTTTGCAAATTCTTATTAATTCACGTTAATAACACCCCTCTGTGATAAAAGAAAGCTATTATCCCTACTTTGTGCATTGGGTAAACACGTGAGAAGAGCCATTAGTGACCCGAGCCTCAAGGATGCTCAGTATTTGCAGCCTCCATTTCACGCAGTGGGGGTTCCAGGCTGTTGGTGGTTTGTCTACAAACGCAGCAACAAGAGCGACGGAAAGGAGCAGAATCCGAAAGTTGTGATCGCTTCAGTTTTAACGGTAAAGTGTTTCTCTTAGTCACGTCACTGGCACCTCTCTGGTCCAGCCCGGCACTTCACTGAGCCGGGCGAGCGGCCCGTCCTTCCCTCCGTGCCATGGCAGGACGGCTCAGGGCACGGATCCGGCAGGCGCCCCTGGGGAAGGCGCGGGCGCCTCAGCCACGGCTGGCTCCCCTTTTGCGGCGGGCAGATGTGCACGCTGAAGGCTGACAAGGCCTCGAGGACGCGCGGGCTGCGGAGGTGACCTCCCAGGACAGCCTAGCGCAG
>NW_010565091.1:0-2987 GCF_000687285.1 Phaethon lepturus
CCACATGTGTTGAAACTCGTTCCTCTGCAAAGGAGGAATACCGGGATTTCCCTTGCTGGTGTACGGCAAGGCCACCGTTGCCTCCGTGGGGACGCCCACGTAAAGTTGGCACCTACTGACTGCTGGGCTGAGTTCGTGGCACAGGACGATACAAGAATGTACAGCTGGTCCATCTTCCTCACAGTCCTCAGCTTGCGAATGATCCATCAGGTTTTGTTTATAGGATAAACAAAAAGGGGGAGATGTTGGGATCACTCTGCATGGCTCGACCTTAAGAAGGAGCTGTGGCATTGAGAAGATGGTAAACAGCTGGACATCTGCACAGCTCAACCTTGAGGAGAAGGAGCTGTGGTAAACAACTAAGAGGAAGCAAAGGAGTGCATGGACACCTGCAGGCAGCGAATCCTGACTCTGTGAGAGGCGCGTGGACAGCGCCTGATATTTTGTATATAGCAAATTGCAATAATGTATGTAACAAGCTGTAACCAATCATGAGTGTGTGCGCAGTGACTAAGCGAAAATTATGATATATATTGGAGTCAGACAAGACAATAAACGGCATTGACCTGATCATATTGGTCGTATGCGTTGTGTCTGAGACTTCCGCGTCACAAGACATTCACAAGTGTAACTATGAAGCTGGTCTTTCTGTTGCTTCCTCTAACATAGATACTAAGTCAGCCTATCATCAAAAGGCTGGTGGAATGGGAGTGAGGAGTATTTTAGAGAAAGAAAACCCAACTAATTTTTGATAAAGGACTACCTGTGTCATTCAATTTTAGTTAACTATATGGCTACACGAGCCAGCTATTTCTCTAAGCTTTCCTGACAATCATTGGAGAGGCAGATTCCTCTAGAGGAACACTCTGGATCTATCTATTGCAGCTCAGGAATGCTGCCTTCTCAAAAATAAAAACCAATTAAGTCACTTCTTTCAGACTAAATAAATATGAGAAGGTCTTAATAGGTGGATACAGCCAATCTAAGTTTTACATGTTAAAAATGCAAGCTAGTCTTACATCAATGTACAATGCTAGTCTTATGCCAACAACACAGTACCAGTAATTTACAAAAAAAGTGTTATCCTGGTCATCATTCAAATGCATTTTCTACAGCAAATGTTTCACCCATGTAAAAGTGCCCAACTCTGAGCTTTAGTCAGTTTAATGACTTAAGAGTTTTTATTTAAGTGCATAGAGAGCATTACAAATTCCCTGACAGAATTCCAGTACTACAGCCAAGACTGCTGATTTTTGTTTTGTTTTTTTTTCCTACCTTTTTTATATATGGAGTTAGTCCACACTAGTAAGACGATTCCAGTGTACTTAAGAATTTAAAAACTTTTCTTGTAAAACTAGCATTTCCTTCCTTCCTTATTCTTTCATGGCCACAACAGTCATAGATTTATATCAGTGATTACAGCATGATGTAATTGAGGAGTTTTACTACGCTGCTTATTAGCTGTACCCAAATCTATGAAAAGGAGGCATTTTTCCCCTATACTGTTTTTGAAAAGGTAGCTACATCTTTTTATATCACATTAACAGCTGTTTGAGAACATGCCACCACTATTGATTCTCTGAAGTCATAAACGGTTGTAAAACTTGGATGAAAATAACAAAAGCTTTAATTTCAAACCCATTTAAGCATTCTATTTTTAACACATGTAATCTATTACAAACAAGTTTGTATCTTTAAACTGAACAAATGTCTTCCTTTAAAGATAGTGACAGTAGTAAAATATATTAGAGAAAATGGCTTAGAATCTTTTAAATCCATAGAAAGTGAGTAGAAATGCATAGTGGAGAAAAAACAAATTACATGAGATGGGATGAGGGGTCATGTTTTCCCTTCTGGTTACAATGCAACTCGGCTGTGCAGCTCAGAAGGTTTTCAAGTGTTGGCTACTACCAAAGGGAGATACTGACCTTCACTTAGCCTCACCTTCTGCAGGGTATGAGTATCCTGCAAATTAAGACTCATTGAAAACCATGGGGGCTGGAAATCTGGGGACTTTGCCACGCCTTAAGTGTTCTGCATCATCTTGGGCATCAGATCTCAAGCAAGCCTCTTCTCACTGCCCAGCTGTCAGTTCTTACTCCTCTTGAAGCAGAACAGGCTCTTTTCATCTTCTTAAACAGGCAGACTTCAGTGTCCTAGTTCCTATTTGGATTTCTACCATTTTGCCAGTTCTCAAGAAGTGGGCAAGGGGAAGGAAGAGAAATAGAACAAGAATTTAAGCATAAATGACCTGGAATTAGGCTGTATATAACTCAAAGTTAAACTGAGCTATTCACATAGCATGCGACAGACCCAGAGTTCAAGCTGATCTAGCACGCTTAAGTGTGTTAGGGGGCTGAAAAGAAAAAAAACATCTAGGGAAACAAGACTACAAGAAATTTGAGTCTAAAGGCTCAGCAGTTGATGAGTTTTTGGTTGCTAGAAGACTCCCAATCAGTTCTTAGAAGTTAGTTATATTTCACATTAATACTAGAAATAAACTGTGCATTTCTGACCTAGTTCCTCATTGTGGCAAACAAAACTGCAGTACATTAAGTGATATCCAAAAAAAAGGTTAAGTAAGTGTGATGCATCATACTGTAGATGTGGTGGTGCAGTTAAGTTTTTTTTTTTTGGTGGTTTTTTTTTTTTCTTCCCCCAAAATCTGATTTCAAATGCAAGGCACTGCAGTTGTATGGGTAGCTAGTAAGCTGAAGACAGAAGTTGTAAAACCTTTTTTCTGCATCATTTAACTCTTCAGATATGGGGTAAGAACAGCTTTATTTCAGTTAGGTCACTGCCTTGATTTATATATGCCACTTCTGAATTTTAGACCTATTACCAGTTACAAACTAGACTACTAAAATGGTGTGCTTTTTTGATTGCTACTAGTAAGTTACTTTATCCAGATCTGATTGAAAGCTGTCAGTTAATATAACTAACATTCACCAGAGAGAAATTACCAGACTCAAAGCAACAGCAGCAGG
>NW_010565091.1:3018-13639 GCF_000687285.1 Phaethon lepturus
AATGAAGTGAAATTCCAGTCTTTGTTATACACATTTGCAGAAGAGATGTTTTGAATTGCCCACATGCTTTTACTTATCAGCCTTCATTTCTATTTAGCTTCTAACATTTAAGAAAAGGAAGATTTGCTTCATAAATACCTATGTCTTTGGTATGTGATTTTTGCAGTTCTAGTAACATTACATTCTATCTTTGCACAGTCCCAAATCTTAGTTCTGTGAAATCTTCCATGAATCATCAGGAAAAAGAGAATGCCAAATACAACACTGCCAGAATTCTTAATGCATAGAAAGCAAGCGCTATATGTATTGTTAAAATAATTCAAAGCTGTAATTATTTATGTCACCCTATTTGTAATTGTCATCTTTTGAGTGTAGAAAAAAACCCCTCATCTCTGGCACTGTTCCTTTTCCGTAAGTTCTGCAAGAAATTATCCTGGTGATAAAGCTCTTAATGCAAAAGGGATACAAGTCTCTTATAATGAAGAGTATTAGGCAGTATTGACAGATTCTGCTCTCTCCTCCTTTAGAGTAAAAGCAGTTTGTTTCAAGGTTCAAGTAGTATACATGCAGTATAGTTACTGCAGTGTTTCATCAATTCCATCCATAGTCACTATAGAAGCTGCTACGGCAGCAGCAAAGGAGTGAGCAATACTTACACATACATTCAGCAAGCTGCAGATCTAATAAATGCATGGCAGCTTAGTAGTAAACATCATTATCTTTATTTCTCCTCAACAGAAAAGCTGTAGCTAACAGAAAAGCTTGAGTTTCTAACACATTCTTAGAGGTTTGTAGCACACATCAAGGCCATACATTGTTTATAAAAAACCTGTTCTTGCCCTATTACTCTTTCCACTCTGAGGTCAAAAAAGCTTTTTTGTTATGAGAACATACAGTGAAGATTGTCAAAAGCAGCAGTATTCGAGCAGAGACATACTAGTTTGGATCAAAGCTGGAGCAAATCAAATGTCCAGAGGCCATATTAAGTTCTACAGTCAGATAAGAGCCTGTGGAATACCCTGGCTGGGTGTTATGACAGTCTCAAAAATAATCTTAAAAATTAACTATAATTAGTTTTTTTAATCTTTCAAACATGTCGTGTTATCAGAGTCCATATCTTTCATTACATGTAAGAGAAGACTAAATCTGCAGTCCTCATAGAAAGCTGAGACAGAATAAGTCTCTTAAAACAACTGATGTCAATAGAAATCTAATAACCTTGTAATTTTCATCTAGTAGCAGCAATTGTTTGAGTTTCTAAATCTTCACATTCCAAAGCATCAAATTTCAGTACATAATACTCAGCCCACACCATCAGTATAAATTCTAACTTCATATTAAGAACTTATTCAGATGATTCAGTTACGTGCATCCTGCTTCTTTCTCCTAGTGCAACTCACATTTCATTTTTCTCTCATGAACTATTTGAAAAAAATTCTCCCAGGAGCACAAGGCCAGAGGTTCTTGTTTACAGCAGTCCATTATTTTGCAGGCAGTTAGCCAACTAGAAAGATTTAACCTTTTTCTAGCTCACTTAAGAGTTGCAATGACCAAAAAGAACAAGAGCCTGTTTGAGATTAAGAACTCCAAATCCCCTTCTCCTGCCCTCAAAGCTTAACTTCACACATTTATCTTCTTTTAAGCCAGTATCTTGACATGTGCAATAGAGATGATCTTCCCATTTGACTGCTGCCTACCTATAACCTTTTTGTGATAGACTTTGCACATTAGTGAACGTGAAGAATTTCTTGCTCCCAATAAATATGTTTCAGTGTAACTGGGTGTCTAGTTTCTGTATGACTCCGTCACACTACCCCAACAATGCTTTCCTTGTTCCTCTACAGACACTAGGCACAAGAATACATTTGGAAGCAGCAGCTACCCCTCTCACTGAAGGAACTGGTTACTTAGTCATTTAAGAACATAGTCCATACCTTCTCATATGACAGAAAAGGATGTTGGAGAATAGCTCAGATGAAAGAGCACCAAGCACCCTCATTCAAGCCTAACCTCAAATTCAAGCTTAACATAACCATTAACCTTGTCGTGGTTTAGCCCCAGCCAGCAACCAAGCACCACGCAGCCGCTCGCTCACTCCCCCACGGTGGGACGGGGGAGAGAATCGAAAGAGTAAAAGTGAGGAAACTCATGGTTTGAGATAAAGACAGTTTAATAAGTAAAGCAAAAGCCGCGCACGCAAGCAAAGCAAAACAAGGAATTTGTTCACCACTCCCCATGGGCAGGCAGGTGTTCAGCCATCTCCAGGGAAGCAGGGCTGCGTCACGCGTAATGGTTTCTTGGGAAGACAGACGCCATAACTCCGAACGTCCCTCCACCCCTTCCTTCTTCTTCGTCCCAGCTTTATATACCGAGCATGACGTTATATGGTATGGAATATCTCTTTGGCCAGCCTGGGTCCGCTGTCCCGGCTGTGTCCCCTCCCAGCTCCCCACGCACCCCCAGCCTGCTCGCTGCAGGCCAGCACGAGAAGCTGGACTGTCCTTGACTACTCAGCAACAACTCAAAACATCAGCACCTTATCAACATTTTCTCATCCCAAATCCAAAACACAGCCTCACGCTAGCTTCTGTGAAGAAAATTAACTCCACCCTGGCTGAAACCAGGACAAACCTGCACCTAGTTTTACAATGAAAGCCTTTTGCTGCGATACTCCATTCTACATCATAATTGGAGAACCCCACTAGGTATGCCTTACCATATGAAGAAAGCTTCCTTCAGAGCTCAGTCATCTGCAGAGATGTTTCCATGCAACCTGCTCAGCTCAGACACTGGGATGGCTGAAGGCACAAGGTCCTGCATGCACTATCTGTAGCCACTGTTCTCTGGCCTTAATGCAAAGTCAAGGCCAGTTTGTTCCTCCAGCAGAGATCAAGAAGCTCCTAATGAACAGCAGGTGAGTTTACTTCCTTTGGACTGTTTTCAGGATGCATTAGACCCATTTCAGGATGCATTTCAGGACCATTAGACTCCTTAGAGAAGCTGGAGGCTTGTTCTACCACATCAGATAGATCCTACCTTTCCCACACAGGGTGTTCATCTGTGCAACACCAAATTCAAAGCTGCAGTCAACCTGTCAAGTGTATTCTTGAGTATAGTACTGGTGCCAGTTGCTGCAGCAGTTAGATCCCACCATTTTATCAAGAAGAATTTAATGCAGCATGCAAAAGCATAGCAGTTAATAGATTAACAGCATCAGTACAAGTTTACAGATGAACCACTTTTGGCTGAAGCAAATAGTGTTGACTCAATAATCACAAATACAAATTCTTGCCTCAGTTTCTGAGAAGCTATAAACATGTCTGCAAAAAGGCTCAAATATATCAAGTAGTTTGACTATGAGAGAAGCAGAGAAATCTTCTTTAACAAAAATTGAAGTTGGCCTCAGAAGCCAGAGGCACTGGTTCCTCCTCCTATCAAATTACAGTCAGGTTGGCCAGAGACCACTACTAAGTGTCTACATGTGCAGAAACAGGAGCTTAAAAACATTTTATATTTACTGAAGTGCTTCAGAATGGGCTGTACTATATGCACAAGTACCTCTTTCTTCTTTCTAGTATTCCACAGTTCAGTGCAACTGCAGCTGGCTGTGGTAAGAAGAGACTATTACCTACCCATTGATGTGTGCACCTCTCTATATTAATTTATACAGCTTAGTTAAAAATTGTCTTAAGTGCTTAGACATAGAAATCAATATGAATTATGTATGAATCATGTAAATAACACACCTGAAACAACCTAGTTATTAGGAAGTCACCCACCACTTCCTGAGTTCAGAGACTTGTCTTCAGAGTAGTTCAAACTAGACATGCACAGTACCAGCATTTTAAAAAAGAGCTGCACACTTCCTCAGCCCTTTTATCTTCCCATGCTACTTAATTCTGAAAGGACTACAGAGAAACAAGTAGAAGTATCTGTATTATGTCCTTGAGAATCAACCACCAATCCACCTACCTATCATCCACAGGCTAAAGTAGTGAGACAACCAGATAAACTTTACCCAAGCAAATGAGTAAATTTAATCTCATGAGACATGAGTGAGAAAATGTACTCAACCACAGAGCTAGGCAAGATTTGGTTCTCTTACTCTGGATGACTGTATGCCAACAAATAATCATGACCTAAATTATTCTTTAGAACCCATGTTTTGAAGATGCAGAAAACACAGATCATAGAAAAGCACCCACAACCATTCAGAAGAGATCCAGAATGAGAAGGGAGAACACTCCTTCTGAAGATCATAGAATCAAAATTACAGTACTTAAGCTACGGCCAGAAAGATGAACTAAAGGGAATCCTACCTCATTTTCTGAGGTACTTACTGATGTAGAGAAGATAAAAATACAGAAAAAGCTCCCCTCTCCCATGGAAAAAGATGCATCAAACACTAAGCCTAGACTCATCTATGAGAAAGAAATTCTGAAAAATACTACTAGGAAAACACAATGTAAAGTTCAGTTCTCATTACTGCTTCAGCTTGTGGCAGAAGAGAAGCAGCACACATTGACTTCCCTGTGATGTCATTAACTGAAGTGTAATTACACACTAGTCATTAACCAAGACTAAACATGGGGCAAATCACAGGCTTGGAACAAATTTGAACCAGAAAGCCAAGCCAGGTTTGGGCAAGCCCAAAAGATTTCCTTAACTGTCCTAGCTAACGGAGGCAGGAAGATGCCTCCATTTTTATGCTAAGAGTATTTTTAATTTTAATTTTATTGCCTTAGTCTTCCTCTATGCTGTAACTTTACATATTCAAACAATAATGGAGCAGAAGGATGCCAAATCCTTACCTGTTAGGAAGCAAGATGCAGAAACTAAAAGGCAGAAGTTAAAAACTTACAAAAAAGACTTGTTGCTGTTGCATTAACTTCTATTTTCCATGCTGGTTTGGGAAACAATACAGACAATTTTATAATGAAACTTGAAGCACTTATACTACACTGGAGAAAGCACTATTTGTTCTGAGACAGTCAGAAGTGATTGTTTAAGTAGAGCCATCAGTTATATACAATAAATACATCTTATACAGTTATATCAGAAAGTATGTCAGAAAACAAAACAATGTCCAAGGAAATTAAAGCTAATTTGAACAGGAAGATAAGTTTATAATGAACGACAGTAACAGCCTGATTCATCTTCCTCATCTTTCATAACTCCTCAGCAGATTTCACACAAAGAACGTCACAGTAAGTTTCCACTGGAGTATGCAAATGACAATACAGAACTCACTGTTTTCAAGAGGTAGATACAAGGCTTAACAGGAGCAAGAAGGTAGGTTTCATTCAAGAGTGTGGTCACACTGGGTTGCATTTACAATGATGAGAAACTGTTTCAACTATACTGTTGTTTTCTCAGTGCCTACCTGTCAACTCAATGAACAGGGGGAATACTTGCTTAATTAATAGTAATAATGTTAGTCAAGACAACGGCTTACACTTTTACTTAAATGGAATAATCTTGCTATAAAATCTAGTACAAGGTTTACACCTAAAAATAATGGTTTAACTGCTCAAAATGCCATGATTCATCCACTCTGCAGGTAACAGAGACACACATCTGAACAGGCAATGAGCTATGGTATATATGCTGGTCTAGCCACTTTTGCAACATGCTCTTGGCTTGGGTAAAAATCCTTTACCAGGTAAGTCCTGAGGGTTAAATCCATTGCCCTTTGGTATCAACTGACATAATTATTTCTCAGTTTCAAGTAACTGAGTCTCTAGCTATTTCCAAGAGCATTGTGAAATGTGGCAATGTATATTCTCAGTACAAGGCATTCAAAGCAAGATTATTTCATCCTAACTGCTGCTAAATATACTGTAGGAAGTCAAACCTATACAAAGGTATTAGACGTTAGTTTATCTCACAAATGCAATAAAATATCTTTTAATAAAGATGACTCAAATTCCATTGCATGCAAGTCAAATTTGATTAAACAGGTTGTGTAAAACAGCCACTCAGAAGAACTCTGCGAGTATGTTCAAACCTTCGTAAGCCTATGTGAGCAGCATAAAGTGTTGGTAAAAGATGGCAAAAGGTGTGTGCACACCCATACACCCTCCAAAAACACACTTCCAAAGCCTTCCCTTCAAGTTCAGGACTCCTTTTACAAGTAATACAGGGTAAAACACACCCTACATCTCAGAACAAGCTCACACTACACCAAATCCAGGTTAAATCCCAGGCTTAATTCACCTCCCACACAAGCTGTCAAAACTGACAATAAATGCAACAGTAAGGAAGAACCTTCAAGACCACTGGAATCAGCATTGGTAAGCCAACCTAGTTTATCTCTATTGCCTTCTAATTAAAGGGTGCAAACTACACTGAAGGGTGAATTCCACTCACCATCACTTCTCACATCTCCACTCAACTGGTATTATTCAGGAACAGAAGGAAGAAGGACAAAACGCTCCCCTCTTTCAATTTTGAGCTAAGTATGCACTGGATAGTGGAATGATATGACAGTTCATTAACAGAAGGAAGGACAAGGTAGTAGCAGACTTTGCTAACCGCAGGCAGCGGGACTGAAAAAGTTTCAACTAATTTGCTGCATCTCCTTCACTTTCCATGACTATGTAGCTAGTTAATTCAATTTGTTAGTAAAGGACAAATAGCTCCACTGGAAAGGACAGAAGTTGTATTCCTTATAAGCATCAAACTTATGTAAGCCAACACACTGGTCTCCTGTATTTGGAATTTCTACTTGGACCGCAATTCACATGTTGAAATGAGTGGTTTTGTTTCCAAAACTGCTTGTTCAATATCAGATCAGAAAGTGATGAAAGGACAGCTGCCAACCTTAAAGCTAATAGATATTTTTGGTCAAGCTGATCTGGAAGCAATTCTGAACTGAAGAAGAAACAACTTAGAAACTGACTGGATTCCATCATTTATAAAGTACAAATAAAAGGGCAACCATAGTTACCAATTCCACCTACGATACTGTGTTTCTTCCCTTCCATTTTCACACAACTGATCCATTTGTAACAATTTGCAATGATGAGTGCCAATGAAATTTGCTGCAGAAAATACAAGAGAGGAAGCAATAAGAGCAATGCTATTATACATATGTGGGGTTTTTTTATTTTATTTTTGTATGCAATGTAATGTTTAGGCACGTTGCTTGGGACGCCTTCTAAAAGAAATCATTGGCCATTGTTCAGAGTATCATTTTGGCTTTAAATACTGGTCAGTAAAACAAATGATGTAAAAAATAAGTGAATATAACTATTACAGAAACAGAAATGGATTTGCATCTAAAAGTGCAGGAGGTGAAGTACTTTAACCCTTTCACCAGACAATGTGGCAATATACAGTATATTGCTTCTGTTTGTTTGAGAAGGCTGTTGGAATTTTACACTGACATAGAAAATTATAAATTACACAGAATTAGTTTCCATAATCACTATATATATATACACAAACCAGCTGTGAAAAAACTGGTTTAGAACATACAAATGAAAGCCTCACACAGATCAGTACAGTGAAAGTAACAATTAACATGCTCTGCTGCCAAAATTTGTATTAAAAACACTATATACTTTTAAAATGCATGTACTGTAATTACATTAGCAGCATGGGCATTTAATTTACTTGACTTGTCTTAAAAGGATTATAGCGTTTTAAATACGCAGATTGTTCTGAAATGTTCCACTGTATAATGTTTGGTATTAAACTAAATCTTTGTGAATGGGTTAAAAGGCAGGTGAATCACTTAAACACAACAAGCCATGTGCACTTCAAATATTCTAGTGTTTCACCTGTAAGGTATTGTTTCAAGCAAACAAGACTTAACAGAACATATGGCTTTACAGTAACATCAATTTGTCAACTAAGTTGTAGCAATAAATACTTAAAATACCTACCAATAGACTTACATTTTTGATCTGCTTTAAACAATACAGAAAACAATTACCAATTAAAAAAACTGTTGTAAAATGTTGAACACCAAAAAATTCTTATTTAAATCACTTTTGTAAGCTAAAACAACCAAAATAACATTTATAGGGCATTTCAGTTTCAGAAGAACCATTAATTCATTTTTTTCTTTTCTTTTTACAAGGTGAAAAGTGTATGAAAACTTCTAAATACTTTGGTCACACTAATCATCAAATAGTTATGTCTCAAATACATTAGATTTGTGTATTCACTTTTTTATAAAACTATTCTTACAGCCATTTTAACTATAGTAACACTACTGTCATCATTGCATGGGTAGCAGGATCTTATTTCACAGGCCACCCATTATTTAGAACAATACAATATAAACATACGCAAAAATTATTGGTATTTCTCAATGTGCAATATTTTTACACTTATGAATTTCTGTACAATGTCTTAAAATCTAGAATATAAACGTTGCTGGTCCTGATCCCTTGCGAAATTAGTGCAGCAGTGACTGGCTTCAACAGGGTCTAGATGAAATCCTCAAGAAACACTCAAACACCTGGATATCAGTTCATTGTCTTCAGCCAAGGTAGTAGATATCACATATCATACAGGGCCATTAACAGATGCCTCTCCTAAATGGGTGTGTTGATCAGTCCTAAGAGGCCAAAAAAAGATGTAAGTATACAAGAAACAAGAAGGGTCCAAACCAAATCTGGGTAGGTGTTAAAAAAAAATAAAAAAAGCCAACAATCCCAGATCATGTGTAGCATGACCCCTGAGTTGAAGAGAGGAAACCCATTTATCTTCTGGAGTCCAGCATTTCTGGAGTCTTTATCGCCTAATTAAGCACAGCACTTTAACTGAGCACACCACTGAAGAGCGTTTGATCTTTATTAACTACTAAGTGTTCTCTAGAGATGCGGTATCTCCCCAAGAGAATCACTAATGCAACCCACATTTCTGATACTTCTCCAAATCTTATTCTGTGAGGTGAAATGTGATACCAGAAGTATTTAAGATTGGGTTTGAAAGTAAGCAGCTAAAACACAACAGGAAAAACAATGGTTTCTTAAAAAAACTGCTTTAGTTACTAATCTAATCTACAAACTGCCATTTCACAAATACTTTGAATGTCAATCCATTAGCAAGAAAAGTTCAGGACATGCGGAGGAAAATAAGGAGCAAACCTGTGAAAACAGTAACAGTATATACATTTCTTGGTAAGAAATTTAGTGTAAATGTGGGCTCAATTGCTCTGGACTAACACAAATAAAGAGATGAAATCAGTAGTGCACAAGAACATTAATAATTACAAGGAACAAAGGCAAAAACTTCAACTTCTGTTCAGTGCAAGTCTACTGAATACATTTGAAGATTCCCTTAAAGAATGTGAATACCATTTGGAACTACACATGAGAAAAGTTACCTGTAACTCCTGTTCTCTGATGGTGTACATCACAGAGAAGCCACTCTTGGGTCCGTGCTCTACATGCACATGACCAGCAGGAGTCCCCTAGCTAAGTCTTTGGCTGCTAAGCTCTAAAAACATTTTTTAAAAAAAATATGTACACATTAGACAAAAGACAGACAGCACTAGACAAAAGTAAACACTTTTTAGAGAAACCTGGAAGGTAAGAAACAAATGCTGCATGGACAGGAAGTCTGACAGTCCACACAGCAGTAAGTCACTTATTAACTGGAAAAAAGTCCGTGACAGAACAGGGCTCCTAGCAGAGATTACTACTGCTGGCCACCAGCCAAAGAGCTACCTAGGGGACTCCTCCCACTAGCCATACATGCATGGAGCCCCAAAAGCACCATTATGTTTATCTTGGTATTTATACTGTGCTTATATGAGGATCTGCTGTGACAGCCACCTTTAGAGAAAGTACTGAGCTTCACTGAAGCCAGATGAATTCAATGAAAGGAGTTCCTCGAGATTTCCTGCAACTCAAAAGCAATCGAACAAACTGCTAGCTCTGAGAGCCCTCTGTTGGTTTAGACAAGAATCTTTACTCAAAAGGCAATCACCTAGTATCCAAAGACTTCTTCCCTACAGTTTAATTCTTATGAGCATTAAAAATATTGTCTTGATAAAAACAGTGCCTCCAGATTAAGAAGAGGCCATGAAAGATAGTTTCTGAGTTTCCCAATTTAACTAAGTATACAGGGTTGTTTTTTTTTCTGATTAGAATCCACTTCTTGATTAAATTTATGGAATTTACACAGAGTAGAAAGTTCTGGCTTACAGGAAAAGGTAGCAGCGTTTTAGTGTAACACCCAGTACCAGAGAGGTAAGACATAGTAGCTCATGAACAAGTCTAAAAAACAGAATCTAAATTAGCATTGCATTTTTCATCAAGCATTGCATGCTTGCATCTTTCTTAGTCTGCATACAGTATAATGAGAACATGCAGTGGAGTTCTGTGCTGTATGTAGAGCTATACTCATAAATCTTTGCTTACAAAAGCATTTCAATTTTGTCTTCAGTAGAAAGCTAGGTATATAATATAGCATCTACAATGTCTTAAAAATGATTACTTACTTCACAGGATTTTGTGTGAGAAATACAATGTTTCTCTAATAATGGTTTAAAACTTATTAAAGTCAAGAAACACAACAGGTTTCGAACTATTAAAACAACTGGTTAAATACAGATTCAGAAAATATATGTCCGTGTATATATATATATATATATATATATATA
>NW_010565092.1:0-4539 GCF_000687285.1 Phaethon lepturus
CGCCCCGCTGCGGCCCCGCAGCCCACTCGCTATCCCCAGTGCCAGCGGGCGCGGGGGAAGCGGGGCGTTGGGCCAGCTCCCGCGTCTGAGGACATTCGTTCGATATTTCTGCGTGGTCAGAGGAGTTCGTTCGATATTTCTGCGTTTACTGTTAAAAGTGTCTGTGAGTGTATAGTTGTTGTAAAATTGGGGACTTATCTAGGCATCCCCAGAATGATTGAGGCTGGTTTCCTGTGATTTGCCCACATGGTGGTAGATGGGAAGAGATTTTCCTTTCTAAAATATACAATTTACTCTAAGGATATGCTTAGTTACTCTTTGGTAAAGAAACTGTTTTCAGTCAAACTGATCTTAACGTGTCTAAAATGTTGGACTCTTAAGATAGGCATTTAATCATGTGCTGAAGGGTTATGTGTACTTTAGGACGTAAGCGTGGTTGTAGAAGCCAGTGTGTTTATACGCAGAGCTGTCTGCTGGCCATGTGTTTAGGTTAGTTTACGACCGTAGGAGTATTTCTGCGGTGACGTTAGCCAGCAGGCTTAGGAAGTTTGTGCTGGTGCTCTCTGTGTGGGATGCCTTGCAGTTAGGCTGCTGCAGCCTGCTGCTGGTGTAGGCTGTCCTGAAGATCAGACTGAGTCACAGCTTTCTAAGTATAAACAGAGGCTCAGGGATCCGAAAGGATGCACAACAAAAAATTAAAAAAATATTGTCTAACAGCTGGTTTAGCACTCTTGCGGACTCTGAACGTATTCTGCTGCACGTAGAAGTATTCTACGTTTATGTCTGTAAGTATTGTACACTAAGGTCTGTCTTTGTCACGGTCTTCTATGTTACTCTAGAGACAAAAATAATTCAAAGCTTTTGTCTTGGCAAGAAGAATTAAGCAGAATCCCACTAAACAGGGCAGCCTGATGTGTCTATACTTCAGTCAAATAGAGAAGTGCAGCTTATGTACATCTTACTGTAGTTAGCTTTACTTGCTCATCAAACTTGCTAGCATGAATTTTATAACATTGCAGCATCGTATCACACCTGCTTTCATGATATGTATGCTAAAATTTGAGATAAACAGAGAAGACTAATGGGGCTTCTGCTCAAGGTGCAGACCTGTGAGTAGCACCATAAAGAGGGCTTCTCTGAGCCTATGGCTCTTTTGACAGAGAAGCCTTCTCTGATGTAGCTGAACTTGATATTTTCTGTGTCTCATACATAGGTTATGTATGAGCTAATGCCCCAGTTTGAAAGGCGTCCATGCTTTTGTCTGCGTTTGTTTTTAGGACTGGAACTAAAGGGGTGGATTAAAGTACATGTCTTAGTGCTGTCCTGAAAGAGACCTCCTGAAATAGCCTTAGTTTCCTCCCTGATGAGAGAATGCTTATCTACCTTGACTTCTTAGTTACCTGGCACAATTCAGTGTCTGTTGTCAGCTGTGGAATGTTGTCTTGTTTGATCATAGCTGGTACTTATAACATTCACATGCTTTTATTGCTTTATAGTAATACTAAGTGACATTCATATGTTACTTGCACAGGTGACTATTACATGGTTAAGAAACTCTTAGAGGAAAACAGCTCAGGTGAAATGAACATAAATTGTGTGGATGTGCTTGGACGAAATGCTGTTACCATAACCATTGAAAATGAAAACTTGGACATACTACAGCTTCTTTTGGATTATGGCTGCCAGGTATACAACACATAAGTTACTGAAAATCTTCAGTTAGTCATGGATCTGTGTATTCTATTCTTTATATATCTTCTCTGTTAATCTGTCAGAATTTGGAAGGAAATAGAATGTGTCTTTATATGCAGTTCAACTCTTTTTCCATTTAGTAATTGTCAAAGTGTTTTCTTCTCACTAATTTACTTTTCTAGTGGGATTTTTATTGGCATGGCAAATGTATAAGTAACATTTTCAATAATATTAACAAGACTGAATCTTATTTTAAATGTTATTCCTGTTGCAGAGATGATGTATACATTATCTTCAAGCAAAATAAACAGCATATAGTCAGTGTGCATCATACTAAAAAGTGTAGAATGCAGAGATCTCTTTGGCTGTGGAGTATAATTTTTTAA
The DNA here is from genome assembly GCF_000687285.1 of Phaethon lepturus. Classification (NCBI taxonomy): domain Eukaryota; kingdom Metazoa; phylum Chordata; class Aves; order Phaethontiformes; family Phaethontidae; genus Phaethon; species Phaethon lepturus. The sequence continues at coordinate 2,079 of NW_010565092.1, forward strand.
GTGGTAGCACAGTTAGAAAAATGCACATTCTATTAGATGATTTTAAGGTAAGGCAAGTATGCATTTCTGTGCTTTCTTGTTAAGCTTCATCTGTGCCTGATGTCAGAGGCAGTTTCATACCAGCAGTACTTCCTTAACTTTATGCAACATCTCTGGTGCTGCTGGGGCAGTTGTAGCTACGATGGCTTAAGTGTGTAAGACAGGGAAAAGTAATGTCTTTTGTTAGGTTGTCTGATACTGGACGGGAAAAAACCAACAAGCTCCTGTCCCTGCATCTCCTTTATTTTTAAAGTAAAAATTTGAATTTTCTAAAATGAATAAAAAAGGAAAATGAAAAGCTGCTTATCGCAACTTAAGAGAAGTTTCAGAAGTAGTTACCAGCCCAGGAAAAAAAAAAGCTTACATTGCTAGCTTTACCATAGAACTACGAGTATGGGGCTGAAGTATCCCATCTGCCTGAGTTGTGTTACACAGACACTTGCTTTTAGTATTTTGAATAACGTGGTAAACTATCCCTTAAAACTTGATTTTTGGAAGTATCTTGCATCATCTTTGGGTGGATGTAATGGAAACATTACATAGAATGGAAAGTAATTTCTGTAATTGTTCTTCTGCTGTTCGTGCAATGAAACAAATTGTCAGTAACGCTATGCTAACTTTTGGAATGACAACCTGAATTTGTATCCTAATCATATGCACGGTGATCATACAGAACATTATTTTAGTACTTTAAATTAAAAAAAAAAAAATACAGTCCGGCTTCAGATTGACTTTTTATGTTGCTTAGGTTACTGCTGTTTTCACATATGACTTGTTTTTTTTCCTTAGTCATCGGATGCACTTTTGGTGGCTATTGACTCAGAAGTGGTGGGAGCTGTTGACATTCTCCTTAATCACCGACCAAAAAGATCCTCCAGACCAACCATTGTAGTTGAGTATCGTTATTCCTTGACTTTTGGTTGGGGAGTGGGGGCTATTGCATTCTGGGTAACTGCAGTATTTAAAACAATATTCTCAAATTAAATTCTACATCTCTAAGATGATAGAATCTGGACATTGGGGATTATTTTTATAGCCTCTTTTGTTTTAAAGGATAGAATACGTTATTTTGCTTTACTGCCTAAGGGATCCAGTGGCTTTACATGTGCCAAGTGTTAACAGATGCCTAGTTAGTCCAGAAGAGAAAAAAAAATAAAGTGGTTATAAATCTTTTCTTGTAGACTGTTCGCAAGGTAATTAGCAGCCTTTACCTATACTGGGTACATTCATGTATTGAAGCTTCGTAGACTTTTCAAGCAATCTTCACCTTGAAATTAATCAGTTGAAACTTGCCTTGGTAAGGACTGAGTATCAGAGAACTTTTAAAAGTTAACAAGTAGAGGTGGAGGGAGGGAAGGCATAAGACGTTGTGTAACAGAGTGTGGTACAGTCAGGATATTTTTTCTGCACTTAGTAAATATACTTACAACAATTTTTTCTAAGACTAGAGCAAAATACACTTTTTAATGTCGTGCATGTATATTGGAGAAGGTAGGCACTGAATGTCAGGTTTTCTATGTAAATAAACCAGAAACATCTCTGTGTCCATTTTTCTTTTTCCTATATTTATCTGAGGGGTGTTTGAATGTGGTTACAAATTTTTCCTTATTTCCATGTTATGAAACATAGGAAGATATTTTGAAGGAGAGATTCATTGTTGCACAGTCAAAAAAAACCCTTACATGTAAACACTGTAGTAGAACTATCTGTAATAAATTTAGATTCTTCCTACATTTTATTCCAGAAACTAATGGAACGCATTCAGAACCCAGAGTACTCAACAACCATGGATGTGGCACCTGTCATTTTAGCTGCCCACCGTAACAACTATGAAATTCTCACCATGCTGTTAAAGCAAGATATATCATTACCCAAACCTCATGCTGTAGGCTGTGAATGTACACTGTGTACTGCAAAGAACAAAAAAGATAGTCTGCGACATTCCAGGTAAGACTTACTGGTCATAGACAATAATAAAAAAAATTCTGTCTTAATTCTCTGGTATTGCTTGGATCAGATTCAGTATCTTTCTTTTTTCTCTTTAAGATGAGGTTTATGAACGGATTCCTTTAATATATTGTAGCCTTTCTTGTGAGAGATGGTAGTGCTCGGGAATGGGTTGTGCCTGAAAAGGCTGGTGGGAGACAGTGGCTTTCTTTTTCCATTTTGGTTTATACTCTTAGTCACTGTGCATATTAAGCTAAGCACCTTTCCTTTTTACCAGTTGTGTCACAAATATTCTAGCTAACTTTGGCTTGGGAGCATAGGGACTATGCAAATAAAATTCTTCTTCAGTTAGTTATACTTGGGGCTTTTTGAGCCAGAATGAGGAGGTGGGTAATTCTGTATCCTGTTTCTAAAAGTGTTTATGTAGCATGGATTGATGAATGCAAACTAAAGACTTCCCCCCCCCCCCCACTTT
>NW_010565092.1:4570-24746 GCF_000687285.1 Phaethon lepturus
GTATTTTTGAAAGTAGAACGAACGCTTTTTAATAGAGGTTCAAATGAGGAGAGGCATTTACCAATCTTAACATTATTTTGTCTGGTTAACATGACAACATATTTGAGGGTTGAAGACAATTTAGTATGTGAGATTTGGGGGTGAAAAATCACAGAGCTCAAAGATCATAAGTAGACTGCAATTACAATATACAATTAATTATTACATAACTATTCCAATATGCATCCAAATTACTAAAAAATAAGACAAGTGAAAGGATAATTGTTACTGGTATTCAGCTACTACAGGCCACATTCTGGTATCCATCTGATACCCCCATGACCTTAACTGCAGTAAGAGAAAAGGTGTCAGGGTATCCCAAGCAAACAAACAGTAGAAATGTTTGAGATAACAGCTCTTAGTTTAAACTAGAAACAGACTTTCCTTCAGTGTTCATGAGTCGCTAGTTTTGCAAGAAGAAAACATCCCTTCAGATGCTTTCCCTGATTTTTTTTTTAATTGTATTGCACATTAAAGCTTCCTACTGGTTTTAAATTAGTTTGTTGAAATAGAAAATTGCCTTAAATGCGTTACTTCTGTCTCTTATTTCCACTTGAAGAACCATAAGAGCTACTGTATAACACTTAAAATGTCAAAATTTTACCAATACCGTTACCTTAACTGATGGCCTTCTGCTGATGGACTGGTAAAAGTTGAAGTAGTGAGGAAGAGGGGAATCAGTTTTGCCAATTTTTCATACTTAGAATAGTATGGATTCTAAGTCTGTGAAGGACAGTATTTTCCATGAGATATCACATTTAATGCTTGTAGTACCTGATTTTAAGAAACCCGATTGTTTTGTCTTTCAGCTGACTGTCCTATGCAAACTTGTGGAATAGGTTCTGATTTGAAACTGCTAATCAGATGAGACATCTTCATTTTTCTTGCTATACTTTTGTCACAGGTTTCGTCTTGACATTTACCGGTGTTTGGCAAGCCCTGCTTTAATAATGTTGACAGAGGAGGATCCAATCCTGCGAGCTTTTGAACTTAGTGCAGACTTGAAAGAATTAAGCCTTGTTGAGGTTGAATTCAGGTAGGAATTGAAAACACAAACAAACTTTATTAGCAGTCATTTTGACAATTTAAATAGTTTAAATCCTTCCAGGTGTAGACAGTTCAATGTGTATAGTTGCACCTGTAGTTCAAATTTCAGCTCTACCCTGGAAAAATAAATAGAAATGATGCTAAATGCTGGCTTATTTCAAGGTCACGTATCTATTAATCATATTAATATCTCATTAGTACCCTGCACTTTTTTTCCCTCTACATCATGGTAGAAGTGTGTAACACCTTGTTTAACTGGCTCATGTTGGGAGTTGTTTCAGCTATTGTTTTTTAATTTTGCTCCTTATATTATAAGACTCTGAAAAGTGCCTCAGTGTGTATATAGATAAAATATGCATATGTGTATAGAAGGTTTTGTGCTGAAAATGTCCTGTCTAATGAACAAATGCTCAGTATAATTTTATTTTTAAACCATGCAGGTTTCTACCATTTTGAAACTTAACAGCACAAAAGCTTTCCAAGAAGGTGAAAGCAAATGTTTCTATGGGGTAAAATTGTACTTTCCTAAACAATATAAGAATTTTCTGTTTTTCTAGCGGATTGTTTTTCTTAATAAGAGTTCAACTGTTGCATTTTTGTGATACAACGTGGCACTAAAGTGGACTGTGTGCCATATGAGACAAGAAGATCATGTGGTTTCTTTTCTTGTGTTTATTATATTAACAAATAATACTCAGTGAATAGACTTCAATTTTCAGATGACAGGAATAAAGCAAAACCCAAAACCAACTTGCCTTCCAAGTGGAAAGTCCAAATGATGACTTACCAGTGCCATATTTGGTGATTACTACACTTTCTCATCTCCTGGAAAAAATTCTAAGCTTTAACTCTTTATATGGAACTCATAAGAGTTTGTATACTGTAAGTCTGTTTCTCAATTTTTCTCTGTCTAGTGGACTTGCAAACTAAACTGAAGTGTAATTGTCATGTTACATGGCGAAACCTACTCAGAGTTGTCTTCGGAATACTTGGACCATGACATCTGACCATTGGGTTTGTTTTTTTTTCATTGTCTTAGCATAACATACAATCCCAACCAAAAATGGATAGTTAATGATCTGATGGAAAATATGTGAGCAGTGTAATAGTGCGTACTGTTTTCATGTCTTTCAGAAATGATTATGAGGAGCTAGCTCAACAGTGCAAAACCTTTGCTAAAGATTTGCTTGCACAAGCACGGAATTCACGGGAGCTGGAAGTTATTCTGAATCACACATCTAGTGATGAACATGTAGACAAGCGAGGATTGTTGGAAGAGAGGATGAACTTAAGCCGCTTAAAACTTGCAATCAAGTATAATCAAAAAGAGGTTTGTCTTTGCAGTAATTTTATAGGTTTTGCATGTCATACTTTGCTAGTAATTAATTTAATTTGTTGTTCTGCCTCTAGACATAGAAGTGGAAATAAATTTGCAAGAGTTACAGAAGACATGGTAATACACAGAACATCTGCATGCGAAACAGGGAAATGGTATTGCAAGACACTGAGTGTTTCTTCAGTATTTGCTCTAGAGAAGAATGTAATATTTTCTGTATTGGAGTATAGAACTACCGCTCTTATGAACAGCTCTGGTAGTGGTAACTATTTGTTCAGATCCTCATTAAATCCTTACCTAGGGAATCATGGATCCTTCAGTGCCATCCATGATTTATCATCTTCTCACTTGTCATTAGCTATTCAGCTTTGGCTAGGGCCTTGTCTGTGCTGTTCAGTAATTATGTTAGACCTATGCTGGTATAACTGAATAGTGCCTCTGTTCCAGAACAATAGCGCCTTCTTATACCATCAATATGGAATTTATTTCATGCAGTAGGTCATTGTTGTCTTTGTCTGTTGCCAAATTATAACTCTAGTTTTGCTGTACTAGAAGGCAAATGGGCATTTGTGGGATTCTGGTACAAGGACCAGAGACATAGAGAAAGTTCCTTTCCCATGCAAAATCCATTTTCAGTTAGCATTTCCAAAAGGCATTATAATTCCATCTGTTCTTCATATCTAGGCTTAAACTGCTTGTGAAACTGTTGAAATACATAGTGTTTAAAAAGCATAAACCATAGTTATGGAATGTTCTAGAACTGGCTTTACACATTTCTGGTATGAGTTAAACAAGCATACTGAAGTATTTCAGATGTTGTTCTGGTTTTGAGCGTAGCTTTTTACTACAGTGGTTGGAGAATAACAACATTTTTTGTGTGGTGTGAGGAAGGTATCTTTGCAGAATGTTTTATTCCCGGCAAGTTTACTATAGAGACAGTTTTTTGTCATGCTTTCTAAAATGTGGTGATAGTATCAAGGTTCTTTTTATTGATTTTTTTTTTTTTTTAATGAAATGACAAACCATCCTCTAGTAATTCTTTTGTAACTCCATGCAAATAAGCACCTGAAAGTTTAAACTACCTTTGCATAATCAACATAACCTTCAGACCAAAATGATCTGCTTTTGAGGGACTGATACAATATAGCTTACTCTGATTTAAAATTAACCCTGCTGAATATAGCCATAATGATGCTAAGAACGGATATCTATAAAACTGCTTGGCCGCTTTAGTCCTCATCTTACAAGGTGTTGTGTTTTACAATGTGGATACTATTTTACAATAACGGTATCTTATTCTTCACGTAAGATCACTGTATTTTATAATAACAGACAATGAAGCTGTTTGAGGTGTGATGTTATTTATATGCTAGGTTTCTAAATAATTAGAAATCAAAACTCATTCTTAACCTGAAAACCGTTAAAAGTCTCGTATGTATAATTCATGTTTAGTTGCTGGCTTCAGAAAGAAATTAAAACAATGGCTGCTTATAATCATAATGGGTCCATAGCACTTTTGTTCTCTTATGAGAGAATTATTTCAACTTAATATTTTTGCCTTTTTCTGTTCATTGGTGACCACACATAGTTGGAAGATGAATTTTAATAATGTAAATTAGTAATCTGTATTAAGAAACCTAAGACTGATTTCTTATTTATTTCTTTTTTTTTTTTTTTTTTTCTCTCCCCAGTTTGTTGCTCAGTCTAACTGCCAGCAGTTTCTAAACACTGTATGGTTTGGACAGATGGCAGGCTATCGACGCAAGCACACATGCAAGAAAATTTTGACTGTTTTGATGGTTGGCATTTTCTGGCCAGTTCTATCCCTGTGTTACTTGTTAGCCCCTAAATCTCGAGTAGGTCGAATAATTCACACTCCTTTTATGAAGTTTATTATTCATGGAGCTTCGTATTTCACATTTCTGTTATTACTTAATTTGTACTCCCTTGTCTACAATGAGAATAAGAAGAATACAATGGGACCAGCCCTTGAGAGAATAGACTATCTTCTGATAATATGGCTAATTGGTAGGTATGATTTGAGTAGATTGGATGACAATTGCTGATGTTGATTGAACAATAATGATTTGTACTACCTTCTATGAAGTTAGCATGTTACTCATTGCTTGACCGAAGCTTACTCTTTGGAGGATAGTGTTACAGGAAAAAAACACACACATTTTGAGGAATGGATGTGAAGTGTTAGAAGAATTTCTAATTATCATAGAAAGTGAAGTAGGATGTAACGGAAGAGGAATGTGAACTTTTCTCCAGAAGGACTGGTAGCATTCAGAGTGATGCAAGTGAGATTCAGTTATGCAATAACAAACTAATGTAAAAGCTGTGTATTTTCCCAGATATTTCAAACTCCTGATAAAAAAAAAAAAAAAAAAAGGAAATAAAACAACTGAAGGCAAAGCAGGTGTGTGTTTCTCAGATTAATTGTTTTGTGACGGATAGGAGCCTGTCATCAACTAGTTTTCCTTGGTGCTACGTTGAGGAATAAAATTAATTCAGACATCACTTTAGATTTTTTTCCCAATAATTTTTCATGAATAGGTAGCAGTATTTATTATGTAGGTGGTTTAATCATCGTGAGTCAAACTTATTTTTGGTTTTTCATCAGCCAACAGTCCACGAACTTTACCATTTCTTACACCTCACTTCTACAAGAAGTATTTGGACAACACTCTTAGATATATGGTTTTAATATTTAGGTTGCACTGTGTGGTCAGTAGTTGGACTTGATGATCTGTATGGGTCCCTTCTAAATCAGGATATTCTGTGGTTCTATGAATTCCATAAAAAAGCTGTTGGAATAATCTGAGCTTCTTAATTACTTGTGTGTCTGTGTATAGAATTATGCTAGCATCTAAATATTACTAGTAAAGTTGTAGTTTCTTTGAAAATCTAGCTAAGATTTTTATGTAATCATAAAGTAGATTAAAAGTAGTTATGCATTGTATGCAATTTAACTATAATTTTTCTGGATTGTAAATCGTTGGAGTAAGCATGCAGTTACAGTCATAAAGTCAATTCCTGCACTGTTTTAATTTCTATTTTAATATGCTCTAACTAGATAGAACAGGAGGGTTTTGTACACTTATGTTGGACTAATCCAACTTTAAACAGTTGCTGAAATTTAGAGTTCTGCAAAATCTCTTTCATCATTGTAAATGTGAAATTTTTACAGCATTCTACTCAGCTCAGAGGGAGGACTTTGAATATATACAAAATTGCCTGTTTAGTGGTACATCAACAATAAGTAACAACTCAGTCTTTCATGACCAATTCTGTTATGCTGTTTTGAAAAGTAATTAATGATGCAATTTGTACTTGTTGCAGAGTTGGGATATTGTTTAAAGAAAAAAGTGTATGCTTATGTATGCATACGTATGCATGCCTACTCGATCTTAGTCTAATAAATTGAAGGTGTGTGTTTACCTCATCCTTGTTTTAAAACACAAAAACAAGTGTTACTTTTCCATTTTATAACTTTCCATTTCTGTATGTCATTGTCACCAATTATTGTAACTGTACCTGAACAGATGCATGTTAATTCTGGTTGATGCAGTAGAGGGAGCACAGGTATAATTTTTGTTGAGTACTTACGAACTTTTGTTTTGGTTGGAAATCCATAAAACCTTTTAAGGTGTTTTTGGTTGGTTGGTGTGTTTACTTTTACATTAAAGTTTGGTAGATAAATTCATGGGAACTTACACCTTAACGTAAGGGAATTAGATACGTATCTTGTGGTTGACATATGTAAAAATCATGGATACAGTAGGAAACACCACAGTTTTTATCTAAGTAGTTGTGAGTGGGTTTTTTGTTATTTTAGGCTGGGGTTTTTTGTAATGGTGATTCCTTTCATTGTTTAGGTATAGTAAAACTATTGAATAGTTCATGCAGATTTTGGAAACACCCAGTACCCGCCACACAAACGCATGAAGGTGTTAAAAGAAACTTGGAAGCCTCAAATGGAGAGTATAAATCAGTGTTACAGACTCATCCTTTGTTTTGAGATTCAGTATCTTGATTTTAGAAAATCTTTTGTTCCATCAAATCTAACGCTGGCAGAAAGAGTTTCATTAGGTGGCCTTGGAAATTTTAATGAAAGGCTATAGAAACATATTATTTTCTTCATACAGTATTTTAACATGTGGATTTCAGATAGGATTGAAAAATGACCTATAAGTAACATAAATCATTAAAATCAGGTTATTTTTCACATTATTGTATCTTAAGATTTTTTAAATAGTAATTGCATTTAGAGCTTAAATGCGTATTTTGTAATCACATATTGTACTTTCCTTACAAATATTCAGTAAGTTGAAAAAGAATGTATTTAGAAAATGTGTGACAAAATCAACTGCAATAAAAAGAACGAAGTAACAAGGATTTGCCTACATTATCATCTCCCATAGTCCTATTAAAATACTTCCTAAAAATCAGTGTCAAAATGGTCACAGCAGAATTTCTAACACTTACAAGTTTTGTGTTCTGCTAGATTTAACTTTCAAGATCATGAATAGAGTCATTCTCTTTTCTGTGTTACTGAGCCTAAATGGTACAAGTGTCTTCCCCAGCAAAATAAAGCAACAGAACTCAAATTCTTGTGTAAGTAACACACAAGATCAATATATAAATAAGATCAATTACAGCATCTTCTACTTCTCCAACTCTTTTTACTGATGCTGTAACAAATGTAGTGTAAAATACATGGTGATCATATGGAAGGGCACAGAGGTTCTGGTTTAGAAATATTTTATTCATCACCAGGAAGAATAGACATTTATATAAGTCTTTTAATGAACTGTGCACAGCACACTTTTTGTTTTATTATCCTTCCAACATTGCTGTAAAGCTGACTGAACAAATAATCATGCATAAGTACCTGGTTTGGTTTTGTCTTTTTTTTTTTCTATTCACTTGATCTTGTTCTTACTGGGCCAAAGTTTTGGAGAAGTTGTAAAGTCCTAAAAGCTGAACCAAGTCTAACGGTTTTTACCTACCATTTATACACATGCTGCTTTTCTTCTTGTCCTAAATATAGTAGCATACATCTGAAGTATTAAAAAAAAATTAAATAACTGATTATTCATAGAAATCAAAGGTGCCATTATGTTTCATCTAACAGTTCTTTCAAGTTTTATAATAATGTCAAGTCTGTAACAGACATTCAGTTAGTGTAATTCTTAGCGACTGAATTTTTCTGTACAACCGCAGATGGTTACAAGGGTAAAATTCAGTTTGCTGTAAAGATCCTGAGTAATTAAGTGTATGTTGCTCTAATTCTGATTTTTGCAATATTAAGTCATGGTTTCTTTTCTCTCCTAATGTTATTAATACCAGTTAGGGTAGGAAAAGTTTCTGCTATTTCAGTAACAGTTACTAAGCTGTTTATTCTTAAAAAAAACATTTTGTGATACCTACATACTTCCAAAAAACATCTGATGCTTTATATATCAATGTAATGCTTTCTATAGTGCTTTTGGAAAAAGGTGAATACTTTTCATTCAGAAAAAGCATTTGTATTCTAGCCCACTACCTTTAAACTTGACCTTTTCCTGTCCAGTTTTTCTCCTATTCATTTGCTCTCATGCCCTTTTTTATTGGAGAGTGCCTGCTGTAGTTTGAAAGTGGGCTTGAAAAGTTTAAACATCTTGTTGCCTATGATTAATGTTTGTAATCCAATGCAATGCTTTTAGTAAATTTACTTGATTATTTCTTTCACTTTGCTAAACTATCTTTTAAAAAAGCCAGTCAAAAGTGCTTTGGTTGTAAAAGAATATCCACTCAGTGCAATGGCTTGACTTCCCTGGCTTTATTTTTTTCCTGCAGGAATGGTGTGGTCAGATGTTAAAAGACTCTGGTATGATGGTTTAGAAGACTTTTTAGAAGAATCCCGTAATCAGCTTAGTTTTGTTATGAATTCCCTGTATTTGGCTACTTTTGCTCTCAAAGTAGTTGCCCATAACAAGGTGAGCACCCAACTTCATAGCTACAAAACTCCACCCTTTACTGACTGGGCAAATAGTACATTGGTGCAAAATATGTGAAGATATGTTATGTGTGGTATGTTAGTGGTAGTATGTTGTAGTCAAATGTACTACATTAGTAATAGTCTACTATGTGGATACAGTTTAGGTTTCCGAGTTAAGTGTTCTATGTGCTATAGGCCGTGTAGTTGTCAAGATCTCTGGTCTTGTTGCATCTTAGGCTTGAAAGAGAAGTTGATGAGGCAAATGGGAGTTAGAAGACACATCAAGACATGTCCAAGTACTCAGGGACCCCAAACAGAGCTACTGTCTTGTAAGAATTGGCTGGTCTTCCAAATGGCTTGATTTTCCTTTGGGGAATTCTCCCCATGTACCTCATCTGATCTGGCATTTGAGCTCACACAATTCCATAGATCAATACTATGCAGAAAGCTAACAGTTCTTTGTGTTTAGATTGCCCAATGCTTTTTTGTTACAGAAGGTTTTATTTAGCTTTTTATTACATATGCTTGAACATCATAAGTGGTTGTAGTTGGGGTTTTCTAAATTGTTTTTGGTTTGGTAGGGGGTTGGGGTTTTTTTTGTAGTAAGGGAAAAAGCCTCAAGACCATAGAGCAGCCTTGTCTTTTTTCTGTGAAAAGCCATCTGGATTTGATTGAAGATAAAAGCTTTGAAAATGATCGTTCCTATTCTGTTGCACGTGGTGTTAGCCGTACAGCATATGCCAAGCTGCCAGACCAATTGAATATGAATGTTTTAGCAACATTCAAGCCAGTGCAGTAGCACCACTATTTTGTGTTGCAAACTGTGAGTTGGCAGCCGTCTGGCAGCTGGGAGGGAAATAAACTGGTCCAGTTCCTCCCAACTTGGTGTTTGGCTCATTTCCCTATCCTTGCATTGATTCAGAGGCTGGTAATTATCTGGAAAGGAAAGCTCCATTTCTTGGAAAAAAGAGAGAGAGAATGCCATGTTGGGCTGTCTTCCCAATCATTTGCTTTGCAACCAGCACATGTCCGTAGTAGTAGTTCCTTTGCTGAGGTAAGACCCCTTTGGTGCTAGTTTAAGTTGTAACACTTTTGAAGATGCAGGACTCCTGTCCTATGTAACAGGCACATGATCGCTTTTTTGCCACTTTCATATTGCAGAATTTACAGTTTATAAATTATTTAGAAAACCAAATAAAAATTTTTGGTTTACATCTTAGATCCCTATTATTGGCACTGAAGCTGTAAGAAATAAAGTCTCTGTAGCAGAAGGATTTGTACGCATGCAATTGCAATGTATAAAAACATGTTTATCCCTGTTTCTTGCCATCTTTGTGCCGCACACTTTCAGGCAAGGTATTTTAAAGCAGCTTTGAGTTCTTAAGTTTTTTATTGTCCATTTTGAGACAGCAAAAGCTGGTAATAAAAATGCTGAATTGTTTTCAGCCGAACCGAAAGTTGGGGATCTGTGGATATTCTGTGAATAGTTGAATAGTACCTAGTGGATATACTTTAAGGGTGTGTTTACACCAACAGTTTACTTGTGACTTCCCTTCCCTGTAGTCATTCATAAAATCCATTTAAGGAACCCCATGTCCTAAGTCTTTCTAAATGTTTCTAAAGCTGGTTAAGACCAGCTGTCACCACATTGCAATTGCATGTGTACATGAGTTTTCTTTGCCGCATTTTAATGTTGGTTTTGATTGAGGCCTATTACACTAGAAAATGCACATATTTATAAAGCTCACAGGTCCCTGTTTCAACAAACCATACAAAACAGAGTAGAAGGGAAAGCAAAACAGAGGAATAAATGGTTTGCTGAGCAAATGAGTGGCAGAGTTAGGTGCTGCATTTAAATCATCTGATTTCTGACTCCCTCTGGAATTACTTTTTAAATGACTTTTTCTAAAAAGAGTGAGGTATCTGAAAGAGGTTAGCCATCTATGAATCGTATGTGTTAATATCTTGTATGCAGTTGCCTGTTTTGGAGGCAGAAGTAGGAAGCAGTGCATGGGTGCATTTCTGTATTTATAATGTCAGTGATGTCAGTTTGTCCTTTTTATATTGCAGTTTCATGATTATGCTGAAAGGAAGGACTGGGATGCATTCCATCCTACTCTAGTGGCAGAAGGTCTTTTTGCTTTTGCTAATGTTCTTAGTTATCTACGGCTCTTCTTCATGTACACAACCAGCTCTATTCTGGGACCACTCCAGGTGAATATCATTACTGCTTGAGAAAATATTAAACTTGATCTTAAGTTGCTATTAAGATTCTTACTGAAAAGAGAAAAAGAAGAAATTCAAGTTAGAAAGTAAAAAGTAGAAGTCATATTGCATTGAAATTTTGGGTTTTTAATCTCTCATGTAAAGCATACCGATTTAGATGGAAAAAGGTAAGACAAAGAATGGAAGAACTAGTGTAGTTCACTTTCTTATAATAACCGTACCTATACTATCTTTTCATTTTCATTTGTTGTTAGTTTAACATACTGCATATGTGTCTGCAGTTTGAAAATGTAAGGATCAGGCTCTTCCTGTAAAGCTCTATGCAAATTATCATCCTAACAACTTTTCTCTAAAAGATAGAATAGATGTGTATAGAATGAGATGTGTAGTAAGGAAGAGTAATCAAAAGCCTTTCTGTTTATGTCTGTGATCTCACGGAAGTTGCACCTGGAGTTGAATTGTGCAAATTGCCTTGGTTAGAAAAATATAAATCTCTCAAGAGCATTGAAATAGTCATCAATTTATAGCTAGTTATAAGAAGAGAGAACAAGTTTCTTCTTATGTGGATTTTGCTGGAGCCTTCCAGTGAGTAATAATGACAGTAAAACCCACATTTTACTTATGTAATACATTTAATTCAGTCATCCAGAGATGGTGGGGGGAAGCATTAGCAGTCTTGTGTTGTAATGCTGGGACACTAGAGACCACAAGAGTTCCTAAGCTAAAATAAATTTTTTCACTTAAAGTTGGGATTTAACCTGGTTTTGTGCGAAGAATTTAATTTTCTTCTCCTGATTTGAAAGCAGACACGGAGTTTTCTACTGAGTTTATGCCATGTAGTGGGTTTTTTGTTAGTTTTTTGTTTGTTTTTTTTTTAAGTACAGACCCTCTCATCTTCGTCTTGATGCTATTCATCATAATAAACTTCAGATAAACTGGGCGGACCTGAAGGTGCAATATGACACTATACAGGAGGGCTAGTACCTTTGGGTACAGGGAAGGGAACCTGGACTATTAAGACGTACAGTTAGGATGCAGTTGCCCCCCTCAACCCATTTTAGATTAAAAGGAGGAAGAAAACTTCCTTCTAAAAAAATGCTGTGAGTGGAAGTCATCTGTTATTCCACTAGCAACATTTTTTTCCCTTCTGTGGTTTTTCTGTTCAGCTTGAGTCCTCAGCACTGACTGATTTTGTTACTTTGCTAGTGAAAAGCCCTCACAAACTAAAGCACCTGTTGTTAAAAGCACACCTTACTGAAAAAAGCTTCACGTAGGTATGCTTCCAGCTTCTCGAGCCTCGCTTCCTGGGAGATTTATGACAACAAATCAGATCAGACAAGTCACTGCTTTCTTGTACCGATGCTTTTTTTAAAAAAATGTATTTATTTCCCCCAATAGTGATAGGTTTTAGTTAATATAGCTGGTTGTCAACATCGTCACTGGGTTTGCACGTGTCTGTTGAATGAAAAGACACCTGGAATAAATAGGGGAGTCATCCAGTGATTATACTGTTGGAATTTGTCCTAATAGGTCAAATCAATGCTTTGTTCTCTCTTCTAATGAACGGGACTACTTTTAAGAGCTTTGTGGCATGAGGATAATCTGAAAGGATCCTGCAAGAAACATTATCACTATTAAGCATAAAGGCAGAATAAATATTTGGGAGCAGCATTTTTTTTTAACTCTTGCTCTGCAACTAGAGGTATACCAAAGGAGGTTCTGAAGTAAATAAAACTAATTTTGGCTCAGATCACTAGGTCTTGTATCAAGGCTTTAGGATCTAGCTGAAAATATCCAGCTTGAAGGTTCAGCTCGTTTTAATGAGTTGGAGTACTTAATCTCACTGCACAAATAATTATCTTTTAGAATATTTTTGTTTCATGCAGAATAGTCCTTTAAAAATAGAAAT
This sequence comes from Phaethon lepturus, assembly GCF_000687285.1. NCBI lineage: Eukaryota > Metazoa > Chordata > Aves > Phaethontiformes > Phaethontidae > Phaethon > Phaethon lepturus. The sequence continues at coordinate 17,114 of NW_010565092.1, forward strand.
AATCGCTTGTTAAATCGTTCTTTTTAAAATCATTGTAAAAAGCACTTTAAAAAGAATATTCATAGTTCTTGTAACCAGCTTCATATTATTGGAAGATGCCTGGTTCTCCTCTCAGGGTTTTGTTTGTTTGTTTTACTTCTAGGCCTTTTCTCTCTAGCTGTGACTGTGTTGCTGTTAATTATTTTTATATTTTTTCGTTTATAGATTTTTTAAATGGAAATGTACTTGGATACTTTGAAAAAAATACTAAAGTCTTGATGTTGCAGTAAGCATTAGGCTTGTTACACAAATTGATTGAACACTGAAGTCTCTCCACATTTTAAAGAGATTCACTGTTTAATGTGCATATTTATTTATGTACTAGATCTTTCACAAGCTTTTTATTAGGAGGCTATGTTATGAAATTTTCCAAGTAAATAAAAACAGTCAACAGTCACCCCATTCAGTGGCACACTGAAGCTTATGTTATTACTGTTGGCCAGTACAGCTTGTGCAACAACTCTTACAGTATTTTCTGAAAGTAGGTCACAAAGTTCAAATGGTGGTAATCAAATATGGCATGGAAACCCAAGGCGGGGGGGAGGAAAGGCAGCTACTATGTTCTCTTGGCTATTAAGAGTTATTTTTAAGCGTTCAGTTGCTTTACTTGTTGATTAATAAAACCTATTTTAACACAAATTTGTAAGGTGGTTTTTTATTATTAACAGAAGGTAGAATTCCCCTACATTAGTAATTAGATTTCAAATGCTAAGAAATTCTAAATACTTAGAAAGGAATAGCATGAATATATGAAGTCAGCAACTGGTATTGGGCTGTGTTATTACACTCTATTCCAAACAAAACAGTTTTGGGTTTTTTGCACTTTTTGTGCATTCCTGTTTCATCTGCTTTGTCTCTCTCTTGCTTGCAACCGTGTGTCAGTTAAATGGTAAACGTTTTGTTGTTGGCTGGGGGATTTTTTCTCTTTAAAAGGATAGGTGTGATGAAACAGTATGATGGGGATTACATTCATCCTCCGACGAAACAATATAATTACTGCGTAGCTCTGCCTACGATTGCAGATTCTCCGTGACTGCGGCAAACTCTGCAAAGAATCAGAATCTGCTGTGCGACAGGGGCACTGAGTGAGTGGAACGCAGTGCCAGCAGCACGGGAGGGAGCAGGAGCTGGCAGTTCATCACCCAGTAAACTTGCGCTTGCAAAACATGACCAGTGATACAATTCTGGACTATGATTTGGCGCACATTGTGATTCATACAGGATTAGGCTTTCTACACACTGATTTACTTAGAGGATTAGATTTACCCAATCCCATTTTATATATTGGCATTCTTTGTACTAGTATATTGTTCTCTGAAGAAGTTTGTAGGAAGAGTAATTTGAATGCTGTAAACAGTTTATGCTGTGTCTGTGTAAAAAACCTGTGCTTAGGACAAAAGCAAGTCAAGGTGCATTGGAAAAATGCATGAGCGTGATTTTTTTTTTTTTTTTTTTTTTTTTTAAAGGTGCTGTATGTCTACTCTTGCAAGCTTCTGTACAGGATATTTTGAAATGGAAGTGAATAATCTGAATTTAGTGTCATATCTTCTATACTTTAGATCCTTCAATTTTTATGTGCTTAAACACCTACAGATTGTGTATATTTAAAATCTTCCATAAAACATACAGTGAATTAATTCTGTGTTCTGCAGATGGACTTCGGTATACTACTTTTTGATTAGTGATGAATTATGATTCCAAATATTTTGATTGATTCATTGTCCTTTTTAAGTGTTTTCTTAACTTTCTATGATAGTATTTATGTTCAAATGCATTTCATTTACTGCTTTTATCTATCCTTATTACATGTTATTTTTTTATTTGTAATACCAATGGTACATACTATTACTTATGGTTAATTGAGAGATACGAACTTGCCAAGTGATGTTAAAACTACATAAATTTTCTTTTAATATCTAGAATTTTTCACCTAAAAATGGTACAAGGGTACCTCCTGATTTTGAGGTCTGTTTAGCATCTTAAATTTTAAATTAAACGTTTAAAATGTAGATACTTTTTTCTTGATTAGAAAAGGAGATTTTCTTGATTAGTCTGAAGGAGAGAATGCAAACAAAAATAACTACATGTTTTACTAAAATTGGAAATCTATTTCACAGATTTCGATGGGACAGATGCTACAGGATTTTGGAAAATTTCTGGGCATGTTTCTTCTTGTCTTGTTCTCATTCACAATTGGATTGACACAACTTTATGATAAAGGATTTACTGTAAATGAAGAAAAGGACTGTGCAGGGATTTTCTGTGAACAACAGAGCAACGACACATTCCATTCGTGAGTTTGATATCTATAAAATGGCTCTATTGTTCTAGACCTTAGCTAGTAATTAAACAAACCTGGAATTTTTCACTGAATTTGAATTAAGTAAACTCACTTTTGGTGTTTGCCTTACCTAACCGATTTTTTTTCTTGCTTTTGTAGGTTCATTGGCACATGTTTTGCTCTGTTCTGGTATATATTCTCCCTGGCACATGTCGCAATCTTTGTCACACGTTTTAGCTATGGTGAAGAATTACAGTCTTTTGTGGGTGCTGTTATTGTTGGTACCTACAATGTGGTGGTTGTGATAGTATTAACTAAACTCCTTGTGGCAATGCTTCATAAAAGTTTTCAGCTGATAGCAGTAAGTGGTTTCTGATTAATGACCAATAATTGCTCTCTGTCTCTCTTGATTTTTATACAAATTTCTTCCTACCATGTGTAGACTAATCTACAGACCTCCATGGCTGAGCTTTGTCTCTGAGCTCACAAGGGGCATCTTTCCTTCAAATACAAACTTTTTATTTACTTTGATCAAAATAAAATGGGTACTTTGCATGTTGAACATATGCAGGGCTTTGGCCCTCCTGGAATTGAAGACTTTCTTGATACAATGGCTGTTCAAGTCAAGATGCTATTCTTGATAAGGTGTGGTGCTTGGGCATTTGATAGGGGGTCTATACCTTCATAGCTGAATTTTGTATTTACACTAGAGTATATAGTGAATTGGAGAGAACTGTTTTTATTTTAATTATTTAATATTGGTATATTAAAACAAATTTATTAAGATACTATATAATCAAAGCTAAATAACAGTCAGTTTTTAAGAAATGAGAAAACAAAACTTATGAAATAACCTGTTAGTATTTTTGCTTCTGATCTCTGTTAATGTTTCTGATGCTTTAGAATCATGAAGATAAGGAATGGAAGTTTGCTCGTGCCAAGCTTTGGCTTAGCTACTTTGATGACAAATGCACGCTACCTCCACCTTTCAATGTTATTCCCTCTCCCAAGACTATCTGTTATCTTTTCAACAGTCTCAGTAAATGGATCTGCTCTCATACATCAAGTGGCAAAGTGAAACGTCAGAACAGCCTAAAGGTAAGAAACGATGGGGAAAGCTGTAGGCTCTGAAGCTGGAAAGGTGCTGCTTGCTAAAATCAATCAGCAGATTGCTGCATGAAGCTGCCTGTTACATGGTGAGTGCTACTAAGATAAATAGGAACTATAGAATAATGTGTTGCGTCCAAATATAAATAAGTAAGTGTTACTTATTTCTACTTAAGTAAGATTCTATCAACTTTCAGTTTGGGGAATTTCCACTCCCTTCCCTCCAACCTCCAATTGCTCTGGAATAGTCTGGAAAAAATACTTCAATTGATTGAAAACTCATAGAAACCTCAAGGAAATATGTGCTAATCTCAAAAATGGTGAGGTTAGAGTATTCTTTGGGGAAGGTAATTGGTTTTAAACATATTACAGAAGTCTCAAAATAAATAACCAGAAAGGATCACTGAAGCCCCTCATTGTTGGGGGAGGGATTTTTTTTGTTGTTGTTGTTAAATAGATGTTTTTATTTTACGCTGTAATTTTGCATACTGACTTTGCATCTTCTTGCTGACAAAAATAGCAGTAAGTAAATTCAAAGACTTGATAGAATACACACTGAGAAACATTCAGGATTATGGAACTCCTAATTGCTCATAGGACGATTACCAACCCAAGTAGATTTAAAATTTTCAGATTGGCTGGCACAGCAGATTAAAATTTAATTTAAATTTTGCTGGCAATTTACATATATTGTACATTTGTGCACATCAGGATCTATCTGTAAAATAGCTGTTAATTTGTTCCTATTTATTCTCTGTGTAATTGTATACAGTCCTTAGGGTTCAAAAATCACTTCTCCATAGTAAATGTGTAATGTTTGTTTAAAGGAATGGAGAAATCTGAAGCAAAAGAGAGATGAGAATTATCAAAAGGTGATGTGTTGCTTAGTCCACCGTTACTTGACTTCGATGAGACAGAAGATGCAAAGCACGGATCAGGCAACTGTGGAAAACCTAAATGAACTGCGGCAAGACTTGTCAAAATTCCGAAATGAAATGAGAGACCTGCTTGGCTTTCGAACTTCTAAATATGCTATGTTTTATCCAAGAAACTAAGGCCTAACTTTTCAACTAAAAGTGTGTATTTTTAGATACCTATAGGTGAAAGTGTTGACCTAGTTCTGTTGCCAGACCAAATAGAAGAGATTATTGCACAACAATAAATTTGAAAATGCGTTTGCATGAGTTGCAGTCAGATGCAGAAGTGGTGGAAATAAATGCAACAAAAACAAGTAATTTTCTTAAGCTCTTAATCTTAGCGTATATATAAAATTTGTATATAGGAGGTTTTTTATTGTTCCTCAGACTGTGGCTGTCACGTGTCAGAGCTTCATAACTAGCACAATGTGTTTATTTCTTCTATTTTTGCTGTTTGTTCCTTTTTGATACTTGTTTTTCAAGTTGTGGGAGAAGAAGATAGGCTTTTTAAAACAAAAATCCAGCCTACATTTATTTTTAATAAAAGAGTCAGATATAGGCTAATAGAACATTTCCAGCACAGTTGGAAATTATGTTTGACTGTAGGTTACAGTGCATGTGAAGACTGTATGGCTCTGAAAGAGGCAGTTCTAGTGCCAAGTTTTGTATGTTAACATTGACTGTATACTAGCACTTACAGAATATAGAAAATCAAATCATCAAGACTGTTCCCATTCGTGGGAACATTGACATTTGGAACTCAAAATAGACCAACCATTTCTTGAATGTTTATGGTTATATGTAAGACAATCAGTTCCTGCTTGGATTTTTCAGCAGTGCCTCGAAAGAACGTTTTACTATACACGTTAAGATTGGGAACAGAATTTTAAAACTAACCTGTGAACTTTTAATGTTTAATATCTTGGGTTTTTTAAATCTGGACGATAAATTATTTGAACTATTAAAACCTGTGATTTAGCAAAAATGAGATGGAGCATGTGAGTGCTATTGTTTGCAATGCTGAACAATTCCCGAGAAACACTGCAGACTTCTTTCTGTGAGAACAGACGTGGTATCTGGCCATTGGACAGATGTCGTTTAGAAGGGCCTGCTTTAGACAGGTTTTACACATGCTACTTTTAAACTTGTCTTTTTTTCCTTTTTTTTTTTATGACAATTGTTGCCAAGCTAAACATTTTTTTTGTGTCAGGAATGCTATGTTTTGTGAAAACAAGTGATTTGACTGCTTACAATGGACAGTAAGGGCTTTGTGGATTTTCTGTACTAGAGGGTCCTATATCGCTTTAGATGCTTATGTATAATTCAAGTTGACAAATTGTAATTGACAAATGTGAGATTCCTGTATTTTTAATTATGAAATAAGTATGTTTGTGACAGCTAAAGGATTGACTGACAATTTTACTGTTATGATGGTGCTCTTCATAAAATGGTCTTATGTCCAGAAGGCGCAGGTAGCCGTAGTGGTCTTTGACTACAGTTGATTTTTGTGAGGTTGATAGAGTGGAGGCTTTCATGAATATTTACTTTTTTGAAGGAATTCTTATAAAACTCTTTCTTGTAAAGGTATATATTTTCTGTACTGTGAAATTATGTATATCTGAACTAGGATTTAGTACTCTGCTTCCAGAAGTCTTACGGTCTAGAGGTATTCTGGTAAGTCTGTTGGCTTTTCATGTGAATATAAGCTAACCTCTTGTATTCAAAGCAAAGAGGATCACTGAATTTTGTATCTGGACTCAGATCTCATGTTTGAATAATACACCAACACAAAAACTATGTGCCGTGTTATGTATATCCAAGAAAGGAAGCAGACAAATAAAAGCTCTTTGAAAAATATAGTTGTATTAATATTAGTCATATTTGAAACACATTATGTATCAGGTACTATATTGAAAGTAATTTCTTTGTCATGTTAAGATAGTAAGTTTAAGGAAGGCAGCTGGTGTTAATGTGTTATTTCCTTTTTCCCTTGTGCAATCATCCTGTTAACTTTAAGTTCATTTAAATGGCTTCGTGCAGTGCCATGAAGTGATACCTGGGCTAGTTCCCAACAATGTAGATTGGATTTTAGATGCACTGTTAGCTGCTTGACACTCGGCTCACTCTGGTGAGGTCTTTTGGGGAGCTGGGTGTGTTTGTCTGGATGAAGCAGCATGCTGATATAGCGATTTCTGAGCAGAGTCACTCAGAGCTAGGTCATTGTGATGACATCATGTTCTACTAAAGTGTAGCTGTGTCCTTAGGAAGAACGGTCTTATTTCAGGGCACTTTTGACGGGTTTGGATTGGAACTGGGGGTTCCAGAGTTTTTATTTGTTCCTGAAATACATACCCGTAAAGCAATAGATACCAGAGAGAGGGGAGTTTGTTCTGTGTAGTACCTTAGTTGTATGACACTTCGCATCTTTGCCTTGTTTGAAAGCTGTTGGTCTTCCTGTCTACTTGGCTACTAATCAATACAGAGTGCTTTATACTACTTAGTCAATCTTGTCTTATCATTTACATTTTCTTAGTTCATGTGTATTAAACATGCTGTTGCTTTCTCATTTGGCAATTTAATACTGGCTGTTCCAGAAGTAGTCCGCAAATGTTGGGGCTCAGAGATCTCCCTTATGCACACTCACAGAACAGTTCTGGACATGCACAGAGACAAAATCTTAAGTGTCTGTGATACTTCTTTAAACTGGGATATATTAAAAAAAAGGAACAGTTTGGAGAAGCTGGAGTTTACTTGGCTATAGGATTCAGAATTTATTTGTACAAATTCTGTGCAAGTCGAACTAAGTGGGTTTTTTTGAGACTACTGAAAAATTTTGATTTTTCTTTCATGTTAATGTCTGTTTTGTCTTTAGAGCTAACTTTGCCTTGATCAGTGAAAAATGGAGATGGAAATTTTCATGCTACCTCCATTTGCAGCAGAAAGGTCAAAAGCATTATTTACTGAAAGTTGGCTTGCTTCATGTTCTTGCTAAACTATGGTTTTGATTATTATTTCTGTTGGAATTATTTCAGAAATTGTACTGTGGTTAGATAACTGTGATTCTGCTTGGTTGCAAGTTGGATTTTAAATGTCTGAAGTTTACAGTCACTACATCTGCTTTTAAAAACTCGTAATAATTCTTACCTATGTTTTGTAACCAATTCTTACCTGAGAAAACTGACACTGTTTCTTTTAAGTCCTGGCTCCTGTCCCCTGTTGCAGGGCTTTGATTTGGGAAAGAAACTGGTGTAAAGGGAGTGTTGAAAAGAGCAGGAAGGAGCTTTCCCTA
>NW_010565092.1:24777-52304 GCF_000687285.1 Phaethon lepturus
GAGAAGGAGCAGGCTGCCAGACTCTTCTTGCATCGCTGAAGAAGTTGCATGACAGATGGTCATATCATAAATAAAAATGGATTATTTTAGTTCAAGACAGTTCCGAGCATGATTTCCGCATTGCTTCTCCCCAGGCTGCCGCTGTGAAATGCGGAGAGCACCGTGCATAAAACCCTTTATTCTGCATAGGAATCAATCAAACTGGAAAATTAAAACTACAGTTTAAAAATTACAAAATTACATCTACTTTGCAAACAAATGTTGCTGTCATTTCCATAGAGAAATGCTGTAGGTTTAGTCAGTAAGGCAGAGGCCTAGCAATCTGTACGGTATGGTTACAGCTTTGAGCTGTTTGATCTGAGATGCCAGCACAGCCCTTTTGTACCTTTGTGCCTCCCTCTGATTCTTTTGTCTCCTGCCTCACTACCTGTTAAGTCTTCGGAACAGATGCTGCTGAGCTACTGAGTCGCACCGTGACAGTACCTCTTGGCATTATGTACGGGAATCAATCATTGAAGAGGAATGGTAATCCCCGTTCTGCCACTGAAATAAGCAATGAGTACTTCCAATAGGGACTGTGTTTTTTCATTACATTTCATTACAGTTTCCTGCCCATGGTTGCAGATTATCAAAAGAACTCTGGTATGGTATTTATATAGGAGGAAAACAAGTATTTAAAGGGATCTTAGATGCTGTTCCATCCATGTCATTTTTATTACTGTTCAAGTTTTACCCAGTTGGAAAAGCATGTGTTTCCTATCTGCTTTTGACCAAGATGTTCTTCAACGTCTCAGTATTAATCTTTACCTATAACCAGTTTCTATTGCTCCATCTTACAGGCTTTCAGTTTCAGAGTAACAAATAACTATACAACAGTATACAAAGATCTCTGTATCATTGTCTGACTGCTTCCATTCTGTTCCTTCCCTTGTCCTCAAAATAGCTACTTGTTCAGCCTTTTGCATATAGGAATGAAATAAATGAGACAGATACGCTACTATTTACACTACTGGTGCCAGACTGAGCGTTGCTCTATTGTCCATCCTTTCACAGTAGATCCAAAAGTTTAAACTGTGTAATTTACTACCCCTAAATTAATTCCTGCCTTCCTCCTCACTAATTACCTTATGGAACTTAATAGTGACATTTACTAACTGTAGTCATCAGCAGAGAAAAGCATGGCGCTGTTTTACAGTTGTCTAATTCTTTGAAGAGTAAATCCAGTTCCTGTTCAGATCAACGATTCACTGACTTCAGTGGAAGAAAAATCAGCAAGAAAGTGTAGGGTCAGTCATACTCTGCAAGACCAAACCACCAAAAGCGTGTAAATGATCAAAAAAGAGTTTCTCTGTTTAGCCTGCCCCGCTTCACACATAATCAATAACTAGTTAGTGTATGATTTAATCTTAAAATATTTTATTAAGCATAGATAATAATGCAGAAATCCATGTAATAAAACAACTTTAGAGAAAAAGCTGAGTTAAAATGAGTTACTATAAATATTGCACTTAGAATTCTTATTTTACATACACAACTCTGTAAAAAATTGGACAGTTATAAATTAACAGCTTCCAAGTAATTGGAATTTGGTATGTTTGAGATCAGATGGCTGTGCTGCAAATCGTCAGCTTTAAGATTTTGGAGGATCTGTTTTCGTCTTGATAGGTACGTGTAATGGATACCACTTTGTGCCAAGGTATGCTTAACGTGGATGGGAGGGAAGAAGGGGTGAGCATAGTCTTAGTGTTGACAGTCAGTTGTATTTTAATGACTTCCACTAAGTGAAAATTATTTTTCAAGAGAGGTGATAGAATGCAGCTGCAGAGTTTAGTTTTAACATGTTTTGTTTTTCAAGGCATTTAGGATCTTTGAGTTCTTAGTCTTAAAACTCATGACAAAGCTGTTGGGAAAGACTTTGCCTCTACCGTCTTCTTCTACCTGGCCCATGATGATGTAGTTTAAACCTACAAAGGAGAGCATGTTATTACAAGACAGAAAACCAGGATGTGATTTGGTAAGTATAGTCCTTTTATCTGTGGTCTCTATTAATTTGCACTCTCGTTACCAATGCCTTCTAACATTTTTTTCCTTCCTACCTAAAATATATAATACCTCACCCATCTTTGCCATGCTTGTTATGCAATAAAGTAGAGTTATGTATAAATCAAGTAGATATATAGCTAAGTATGTACTACTTAATTAAATATATAGGAGATACTCATTAAATGTAGACTGTCAGATGAGTCTGAAAGACATTAGAAAGGTAGTATAAAAACTATAAATACTAACACCTGAAGTGGAATATGTCTCATTCATTTTGGATATTTTCTCATTTGCTCAGCTTGTAGGGTAATGCTCTTAAGGGATAATGCACTTAAGTCCTTTCACTCCCTTTTCCTCCCTCAAAGACATAAACATCTTCTAGACATACAGAGAGGCAGTCAGGCAAGCAAGGTGGGCTTAATGTGCAATAGGCCCCGGCTTTGGAGAAATCAGATGGATTTGAGTATTTTTATGGTTTAGAAGGGTTAGAGGTTTGCAAGGCCTTAGGCTAGAAGGAGCAGTGTTATAGGGGTATAAGCAAAAAGGTTTAGATATTAAGTAATGGCTATTAAATAATTAATGGCGATTTAGGATGAGAAAGAGAAGTGTGTGGTTTGGAGCCAGCAGTCTTGCCTAAAGGGAGACAGTTTGTTCCACCACAGATATTACTATGTCTTCCAGATAGATCTCCAGTTTCCAGAGAACTAAAGGTAAAAGCAAAAGCTATTTTCTGACAAGGATTTTCCACTTTGGTACTGCTCACTTTGAATTAATATGCTTAAATACCCATAGTATCCTGAATGTGATCAGGGGTTCTTTTGATGCTTATTAAATTATTTTGACAGTTTCCTGTATGGTTCCATTTATGTTCTCCTATTCTGCTTGTTTACTCAGGAGGCAGAGCTGAAAAGTGTTTTATTTTTCACTTAGTTACTTCAATTAAACGTAGTCTCAGTATTACTTATAACACCACATAGGTAGCCCTTGTTACCTTAAACTGGAAATTATTGTGGTTGATTTACGCAGTATAATATTGTTTAAGACAGGTATAGAAATACTGGCTGTTTGCAGATACAAAGGGGGCTTAATACTACTAGTATTTCTACAGTAAAGATGTAAATATATACATATTCATATTTATAGGAGAGAAGCAACAGGGAAACATGTTGATTTTTGTGATTTGCTGTGACATACTGCTTTTCTAGGTTTAGCATGCTGTTGTTTTTCCCTTCTAATTAACTTTGTATAAAAACTAGCTCCAAAGCACATAACACGTAAAAACAAAATCTAACTGAGCTTCATTTGAGAGAACCAAATCAAATTTTACTTTATATCACGTGCGTTTAAAAAAAAAAGTTTTTCAAACTCCTTTGATCTAAGTCACTGTAATCCTTTATAAGTAAAACTAAAAAATGCAATACAAACCTGGATAACTAGTTATTTTTATCATAAATTGATTATAATATTAGTTGCTGATTATAGAAACTACTACTATAATTTTACTGATTTTTGTGGTCCTATTTCAAATAGCAGTTTTCAAAACTGTTGTCTTTTATGAACACACAAAGCACTTATTTTTGTGTACTTACCTCTTCTGATGAGAGGACACTGCTTACATACAACAATAATTTTGGCACTCATACTCTTGCCAGCTTGTTGAATTGCTAAATTTCCCTCCTTATATACATTAATGATTGATATTGTTGCATGCAGACTGCCAGCCCGTGTTATTGCTGAGATTACAGTTCCAGTTATTACTGGAAGAAAAGACATTTGACATATTTTTTTAATTTTTTAGATACAAATTTTGAGGCATCATAAAAACTGAGTAAGTGTATTGGTCCATAATAAGGAAACAAACAATACTGGAAAGAGTTACTGAAGTTGCATAATAGATCACCTGTAATAGATAACTCACTACTGACAAATGTTGGTGGCACCAAATATAAAACTGTTCCTAGAATGCATCTGTCTCTTGCAAGCCCAGTTTTAGGTTTTGATTATTTCAATTAAACAGTACAATTTGATACTTCTTTTAATGACTAATATTAAAAGAGTGGAGAAGTTGAACTGAAAATGTTCTAGCCAAAAGCTGAATTCCCAGCTCTGACACTCTCAAATGAGTAGCAGGGAATAGTTGATGCCCTAGGAGCTAGATTTTGATCTGTGTGAGGCCTGATACTGATACGAATTTGCTAATTTCAGCTAAATTTAGACTACAGATTAGACCATCATATCTCCCAAAGACCTCTCAGTATGAATATAAACTAGATTAACTTGTGGGCCATCTTTATTTATCAAAAGGGAATGGTAAATGCTATTAGCAATTTTTTTCTTCTCCAAACACTTTTTGTAAATAAGCTCTTCTATCCTAGGGTCAATGAGATGTTCAGTTACCAAGTATATGCAGACAGATTTATTTTACAAATCTGCATAATCCACATTTTGGGTTAGGCATTTGTAAACTTGCACATTATTTTCCTTTAATCCAGAGCTTTTGCTTAAATGGGAATGTTCAAGTTCAATCAAAAGAGAACTGTGGATGTGGAAATGCTGGGTATTGCAGGTATACTTCTGGAAACAACAAAAATTAAATGCATGAAGAAAGAGGAATAGCTTTTATTTTCTAAATTCATAAAGTCAGCAAACGAACTTAGAATAAATCATATTCTACAAACAGCACACTTTCTGTTCTTAAGATATGCTTGAATTCACAGGAGCATATAAGATATTTCTACTCCTGCCACAGAAAAGATTGAAAAATGTCAAGTATTTGACAAAAGGTGAGACTGAATGTGATTTATTACCCTGATGCTAGAGGGAAAATAACAAGTTTTATATAGTGTCTTTTACCGTCAACTACAAGAGCTGAGATGTGGTCAGTAAGAGGAGACCATTTTTTTTTCCTACGTGCTTCTTATGGTCTTGGGCCAGCCTATACTAGTTGCAAATTACAACTGGCTGGTGGTGAAGAGTGTAGTAAGGAGTCATGCTGCAGTGATTCCCTTCTGCTTTAGAGTACAGCCACAGCCCTCAACTGTTTTTCTAGCAAAATGATGCAAAGTTGCCCCCACTTTCTTGAAACAGCAGATTTCCTCAAATCTTATGGAATTAGCTATAAAGTTAGAGACAGTTAGATTAAAACAAACAAACAAAAAGTGGTCGTGGGGGTGGAAAGTTGTCCCATCAAATTTTTAGGCATGTTATAGGAGGATTAAAAAAGCTTCCCCTATTAATATGGGAAAATACTCTGGGACATAACTGAACAAATCAGCAGTGACAATGCCATCCAAATATGCAGCAGACCCCATTTTTCCTGAGTGATTTTATGTCTGTGTACAGAAAGCAGTGCTTCTAAGCTTCCGTGCCTTCTAATTTATTTTAAAAGTATTTTGGAAGTCTTTAAACTGAATTGTGGAATAGTAGCAGGTACAGCATAAAATGTGCATTAGCTGGTTACACACAAATGAGACAATAGTGTAATCGAATCAATACTTTCCCGTAGGAGGTTGTCTTGCATTGTCATTGGCTTTTCAGAATGAGAAGGTATGTTTGTTTCAGACGTATGTGCAGTGCCTATTGTGGAATATCTCCAAGAATATATTGAGTAAAACACAGATACTAATGTCAGATATACATATAAGATGGTGTAAAAATATAGTCTATATATGATAACTCAGAAGTACATCTGGTGAAATTCCTGTAAGTGCCAAGGGTATAACTGAAAAGAAACAAACTTTGCTTCCTTACCGAAGTTGCTTGAACAATAATTGCTTTCCAGAGTCCCACTCCTCTTACACTTTTGCTGGCACAACGCAACTGTAGGTTTCGCAACTTTTTGAAGAGTAAGAAGTAAATTGAAATTGAAATTAGGTATTTGATACAAATGCAAAGCAGTAGGTTTAAAAAAAAGAGAAGAAGGATGAATAATCCTGATGTATACAATAACTAGATCTGGTATTGCAAGGGATGAACACCACAATAACAATATTCCTTTTCTCTGCCATTACCTCCAGTCATCATCTTTCCACATGTCTCATCTGTTCTAATGACCTTATAGAATGGGATGTTACAGAAATTTTCCATTTGATTGCAACGTGATCCTAAATATGTAACTTATTTAGTGTTGTTGCCTGTTGCCATACAGCCCTAGTAGTACACTTAAAGTATCATAACGTTATATTATGGTAATACATCAGAGGGAGGGGGTGGCCTTTTATCTGAAATTACTGTGCTGTGATGGAAGAGATCAGAGTTAAAATTCCTGACTTTTTTTCTAAATTTTTCACATAGTTTCATGACGTAGTACTGTAACAACATAGTGTTTGAAGTATCTTCAGGACATGGTTTAGGGAACATGGTGGCGCTGGATTAATGGTTGGACTTGATGATCTTGAAGGTCCTTTCCAACCTAGTGATTCTGTGATTCTGTGATTAGAGGTTGACATTTCCTTTCTGAAACAGAATGCTTTGTTTATAAACAAGTGAATACACTTTGGGGTTTTTTTTCCTCCTTAGGTGGGTGTTAATAGTCTCTGTACTTTACTCAGCTAAACCTTTCTACATGATGTGCTGAGATGCAGTATTTTTAAGGCTTTTATGTCCTTTTCAAGTTTGTTTGGAATTGGTCAATGACATCATAATTATTGGAAACATGGAGCTGAAATGGACAAATTAAAAAAACCAAACCCCTACATAACCCTAATTTCAAAGAAAACTAAAGTAGTTATGAAGAATATCTTTGCAGTTTTTTACTTCCTTTATAATGCATGACTTGATCTAATGAAATAAGAAAATCAATTCCTTAACATATGTACTGGAATAATCTTAATTACTTTTATTAATGTATTACATAGCATTTATTTATTTCTTCAGGTACTAATGTTTTTATGTAAGACTGAGAAAATTCTTGAAAGTGCCCTACTAAAGTTAAATATTTTATTAATGCCTGGAGTTCTGTGCAAGTCTGACTTTGAACAGGTCTGACTTGCAAGTTAATATGATCAGTCTATTTGAACTAAACACTTCTGAATGCAAATGATTGATCAGAAATTTAACTAAACTGTAGAGGTTTGGTGTGCTTTGGTTTGTTTTTAAGATCAGAAATGCCTACACCATGCATAACTGATCAGCCATTGAAAGGACTTCTTATTTCTGCCTGCCTAACAAGTCCTTTTAAACACCTTCCCTCTGTTGTCCTCTCTCACGTGACTTGGCATGGTTTTTATTTTCTAACACTGATGTTGTCATAAAAATTGATTTGGAATTAATTTGGAAAGTACACCTCTTTTGCATGTGCACACAGAAACAGCTTACAGAACAAACCTCAATAGCAAAACCCTGAAGATAAATTCAGCATGAGATACCTGACAGCCTGGATTAGTTGAGACCAAGTGTTTGAACTAACAATTTTGATAAGAAGTGCTTTATAGTGAAGAAGAACTGAATTATTTATTATTAGAGTAGCAGTCACATCAGAATGACTTACAGGTCATTATGATTTAATTTTTATAATGTTTATTTTAATGTATTTTAAATACCTTTCATTATCAGTATTTAAGCACCACAGCTTCTTGGTTACCTGCTGGTGGGCCGTTGCTTTCCTGACTTTTGATGCGTTTGAAGTACAAATCAGGTTATGTGTTGCAAAAACATCATAAATAATTTGGTTTTCTGCTATAACTGTATCTTAAAATCTCTCACATTCAGATTATAATAAGAATTTATCCCTTCAGTATCTCAGTAATGAGGTAGTTTTGGCAATACCTTCAGAGAAATCCTCCTCTGATCTTTCAAATATGCTGTCTAGTCTTAGATATAAAAGGAAACTTATTTTTAATGTGACACATTTCTTTGTAGGTTCCAATCCCTGAATTTTTTTAAATAAAAATAATTCTAGAAGAGTGTCATGTTGACAGAATCTAAAGAGGGCTCAGTTGGCTTCCATACCAATTTTGCTTGATCTTAATAACTACATGAAGAAAAATATGGTCAGATTTTTACATATTAACTTGTATAGAAGGAAGACTTCCTTTAAATAAAACTATTTCCTGAAATAATTCGAAGTTCTTAAACAAAAGAACTTTGCTCATCCATTCTTCTATGCAATTTGCTAGTTAACTGTCAAAAATTGAGAAGAGACAGGAAAATTCTCTTGGCTGGAGTGAGTTACTGTTTCACTGAACTTTCGCCTGGATGGATTTCCTTTTAATAATGCTAATTAGATTCTCCCTTGAGTATATTAAGAAACTCCCTTAAGTATATTAATTTTAATTCATTCCCTCAACATTTGAAATACTAATAAACAATAAAACTGTGTATTTCAGTATACTTTCTATTACATTTTTCCATAACCTTGACCTGGAATACTATATTTTTCTAAGAAATAAAATAAAGCCAGTAAAACTTACTTGAGGTAGCAGGGACTGTTGTGGTAGTAGGTGGAACTGTAGTTGTGGGTAACTTTTTTGGTCTAAATTTATAATGGCCAATAAAACCATCAGCTGTTAAGCTTAAATCGGACAAAAACTGAATAAGCAACTCGTTTCTCTCAGACAGAATAGGCCTGAAATGGGAAAAAAAAATTTCCATTGTTTTGAATGTCAGACAAGCATTAATAGCATTCTTACAAAAAAAGAGTGCACTTCACTTTAATTAGTGGTCTGAATGCTGTATGTGCCCCCAGACTAATACTGAAATACATATTTTTTTGCTGGCATGTCAGACACTGGTGTTATGAGTGTGAAACTCATTCTGATGAATCATGTAAACCTCTGATTCCTGAAGGTTATGTCAATATGAGTACCTTTAAAATCATCTGTGTGACTTCAGTGCAGACTTCGCTTCCATGGAATGGAAGGGGCTAGATTAACAGAGTGGGGAAATATATTAAAGAAATCCTCAGTGTGTAGTGGAGGTAAGTAAGTGTGGGGGTTTGTAATTTGTTTCTGTTTAATCAAAAGCATATTACACATTTGGAAGGCCTTCATAAAATGAATTCAATGTTGAATTCTGTAATTCTTTGACAAAGACGCTAAAAAGAAAACGGTTTGAGTCATTATTTCTGTGGGCTCAGGTTTTTTGTCAATGATTAGGTGTTCATTACAAAGGCCATGAAGATCTAATGGAGTTATTTTCTTAGGATTTGAAATGTCAATGAACAAGCACTGTTCAGTGTATTAGTTTTCAGTTCTTAAACTGCGTAGTACCTTCTGTGACATTAACTGCCTCTGGATGCGGATGTAGTGTGATGAGGCTTAATTTTTAAGACTATTGTTAGAGAAAATAGTATGGAATGCAAGTCTAGCCAAAGAACCACTTCTCTCATTCTTTTGAGCTTTCTACCGACCTTGTCTCAATATTCATTAATAATTAACACAAATTGTTCAAGCAAAACCACAGTTTTTGTAGAGAAGAAGAATATAGGGGCAAAAGAATCTTCGTGAGGAGAGAGGAAAATAGAAAGTGTTTTAAGATGTAGTTTTACTAAAATGACTGTTGTTTCTTCCCAGGATGTCTGACATAGTTCATGAGCTGGAGTTTTTCAAAACACTTAATCAGGCCTTTGAAGTAATAACTTGTGATCTTTTCCTTGGTTTTTGGCAGGTGTTTCAGAACTCAGGTTACTCTGATGGCTGAGTCTGACATAGCCAAAAGTAAGTGCCTGGTTATCTGGAATTCTGTAGATTTACAGATGCCACAGTAGTTGCAGATTATGCTTTTCTTGCTGCGGTATTGACACAGGCTGTGGACGTAGGAGGGCACTGATTATCAGCTGCCTGAGAGCTTTGTTCTGCTTCCTGAACACCAGGACTGCAACACCAAATCTGAAAAATCTGACCTAGTCTGTGTATCCTGTCTCTTTAAAAAAGGCTTTTTGTCTGAGACGCAGGGTTTTTTTGAGTAATTACTTCTCCTAATAACTTGTGATGATTATATATACCACTCATTTATGTATCATAGTAATTGTATTTAGGAATCAAGTATGTGGTTACACTGTATGCTTGCTGGCCTACAGTTGGATCTGAATTCAACTCTGCAACCACCAAATGGTTTACTCATTTACTCATACTTCTGACGTATACTGTTTCGTTAGAGAATACTGTGTTACATTATCTGTATCTGCTGGTTAATGAGTTCCACCTTGCATAATTACTGTGTCAGAGACACAACTAATACACTTTATACAAGGCTTGCTTCATAATTCAGTTTACACACCGTGATTTCTAGTTCTTTTATAACAGTGCTCTTGTCCTTACTGTTTTTATGAACCCAGTTGATAAATTTTGTTGAGAATTCTGCAGTACTAGTGGAAAATCGCCAAGAGCCATACTTTCCCCCTTTCACTGGCTATCTAAGCTGCCTATATACAACTCTGTATGGGAAAGTGGCTGTGTTCAAGCTCTATATTGGATCTCCCGTTAGGAAGCCATGCTATCCTCAGATTGGCTTTCAGAACACTTCTAACATTCTGTAACATGAAATCTCATCTCTAAGCTATGTGGCCTGGGTCTGAGCCCAGTCTTCTGCCCTTGTTTGCCTGTTGCACAAAGTCCATACTAAAAAGTCTGTATTTTGGAGCCCACTGGGTTTTGGCAGACCAGTTTACAGCTTTGACATGCTGTGGGGATAGATGCCGAGCCACAGCTGAGAGGTGGTTTAGGAAGCTACTCCTGGTTGCCTCTCAGGGACTAACTGGCACTTCTTCCTTTTGCATTGCCCTGTCAGCCAAGACCAGATCCTGACAGTGCAAAATGTACTGTACAGCTGGGCTAGGTTTCAGCTGGAAAGAAGCAGCTAAGTCCCAGGGACTGGAGGCCACCAGCCTCATCAGTAAGGGGTGTTGTTCACTGCTGCCTTCTGAGAACCAAGGGAAGGACAAGATTTTGTGGAGTTCAGTTCCTTCCTCAGTTGGAAAAAGTCTGAAACGTCACAACTTACATATAGAGTGAGTCAAATGAGACTCTGATTGTGCTTCTGGTTTAAACTCTGTTCAGCTAGGAAGCAAGTCCATTTGCTTCAGCCCTTTGGATCCAACTTGTGCACAACAAAACACCCATGGCAGGAACTGAAGGTATTTTTACGGAACATCAGTAGTTAAGTTTCTAATATGAAATTCTGTTAGGTTTTGGGTTTTTTTACAGTAGCTTGAAGGTAAATACCTTACTGTTCTGCATTAAGAGTTGAGTTGTAAGGGATAGATCTGCAAAGTCACAATTACATTCTCATGCTATGCTCGTCAGTGGAATACCTGTCTACCTGGTGATAAAGTATTAAGTAATGTAACTAACGTCTGTCATCTGCTGGTCGTTTTTTTTTATTCTGTCTAAAGACACAGAAGTGTTTGCAATAGAATTCCTTTTGGGATAGTGTTTTTACTTCAGATGGTGGTGACTTTTTATCTAATATATACAGATGCTGACAACATTCAGGTCAAAGAAACATATCGCCCATTTGGAGACCCAGTCAGTCCATCTGCAGTCACTTCAAGTCCCACAGCACTGCAAGGCAACAATTCATCTTAGTTTGCAGGTAAAACTCTAAGCTATAAAGTATGAAGTCACTTTGCTATAAATACATACATGAGGCAAAAATGGAAAAATTCTGAGTGTCATTTGGCAAAGGGGTGGAAGTGGATGTCTGAGATTTCTAACCCACCTCCTTGCCTTGAGGACTCAATACTAACTCTGCCTCACAGTCTTTGGGTTGAAGGCAATACGGAAAGATAGTTTACTTTCACTAGTGAAGTTTTTCCTGAAATCAAGGAAGTGATTATGTATGTAACTACTGCTAGAATTTAGCCTCTTGCATCATTTTAGTGGCCTGAATTACCTAGCACTTAAAGAACAGTCTTACCCATAAGACTCTCAGTTGTCAGTATCTTTATACAGAGCAGCTTTTTTAACTTTACTACAAGAAGGAGGCCTGAAAAGAAATGTCTTTATGTAGAAAGCTTGAAATTGAAAAAGAAAAAAAAAAAGTGTACCCCAGACCAAAAGCCTAAGGTGACTGAAGGAAACTGAAGTTAATATATTTCACGTGCAGCCCTACCCTTAATTAGATTCTTTCCAAATTTCTAATAAATTTCCATAGGCCTAACCTTACTCTGTTTCTAGCACTGCCATGCTATTGCATAGCTGCTGCATGGAGAAGAAAAATCTTTAAAAAGATTCTTTTAAAGAGTTCTACAGAATGTCTGCCTCCTCTCTTGCCTCTTGAAGGTATATTACACAACATTAAAAAAGCCAACCAAACAAAAAGCACACAAAAAAATCAAAGTAAATCTCAGTCTAGCAAGCTATGCTTAGAAAGACTGAGGCATGCACCTCCACCCCCTTTACCACAATTACTTGCTTTAGGGAATCAAACTAGCTGCCGCTTCTGAGACCTAAGTCTAGTCACACACCTCCCTGCATTTATTTTTCTTTTAATAACTTGTATTTCTTGAAACAAAATGCATTCTCTACATGTTCTAAAGCTACTCAGCATTAAGAAGCTTGATGGAAGAAGAACAATGGGAAAGGAAAGCTAAAAATTACTAGCCTCATCCAAAAAACTTTACACTTTTTTTGGAATAATTATGGTCCACTATTGCTAGACCTGGTTATATAATTACAGTGCCATTGGCTGGGTTGGGGGTGGTTTTTGGGGGTGGGAGGCTTGGGAAGGTGGGTTGTTTTTTTGAGGATGGGTGAGTTGTGGGTCTTGAAAGGGCTTGCGGGCAGCAATTTGATAGCAAACCTGGTGAAAGCCTGCTGTGCTACCCAGCACACTCAGGAAAGCAGTCTGTGCCATAAGAGAACATGCCTTGGCACAGATGGAAGAGATGGTAAGCAGCGATGCAAAGAGCAGCCAGGGAACCAGCAGAAGAGAAGTGGCTGAGGGGAAATGAGTCAGATAAAGTGAGTAACGAGCTAAAGGGCTAGAGATTTCAGCTGGGTCCTTGTATCTATAGTATCTATAGTTGAAACATATATATGGAGTGATGACAGTGTTCAGCTACCATTAATATTAGTGTTATACCAATATCAATAGCTTTAGCACGAGTATTGGTGCTATTAGACAGTGCTTTAGTGAGGTTTGAGGGACAGGACAGAACATGGGTTGGAGCCAGGGCTAGTCATGGAGGGAGAAAGAAAAAGGAAAACCTAGGGAGAGACAAGATACTAAGCAGCTCCTAGAAATTCAGTTGGAGGTAGACAATGTCATATT
Organism: Phaethon lepturus; assembly: GCF_000687285.1. Classification (NCBI taxonomy): domain Eukaryota; kingdom Metazoa; phylum Chordata; class Aves; order Phaethontiformes; family Phaethontidae; genus Phaethon; species Phaethon lepturus. The sequence continues at coordinate 38,032 of NW_010565092.1, forward strand.
TACTTTAAAAATGAATAAAAATCTTTCAGAAGCTAGTACAGAACTGTTAGCAACATGACACATAGCAGTAGTGAAGTTCATAATGCAAGAAGGTTACTTACGCTGGTGGACTGTCTCCACAGTACTTCCCAATTCTTTTAGCATCATTGATTTCCCCACCATTAAACACTGCGACATAGTCATATCTGCAGTAGTTGTCTCTCTCCACATCAAACTTCTCAAACTTTAATTCTATTAGCTGCAAGGAAAGTGTAAATAACTCATTAAGGTTTTGATAAGCAAAATTTATTAGTGCTTCTTATACTAAGTGACCTCTTCATATGAAGTACTAATTGATTTTTTTCTTTCAATAAAGTCCTTAATCCACTTAATTGTGGAGTAAAGTATTTTAATCCACGTGACTTCTGTCTAACAAATAGTTCAACATATGACTCTAACATTCTATAAAACATTTTGTTCTCAAATATATGCAAGTAACTTCTCATACAGTTATTTTTATGAGTGAATGAAAACAGGGTAGTAGGTGTTAGGTGTTACATTGCTTTTAAAATAACTGTAACAAATCTAAACCACAGAAAAGGGGCTTTTAGTGTGACTGTATCATCCAAGATATGCTAATGAAAAAGCAAGGGCAAAGTTGCTAAGAGCCACTTCACTGACTTAGTAAGAGCAGGGTCTGAATTACTGTGGTGGCCAATGCTGTTCACCTCATGCAGAAATAAAAAGGTCAGGAACAAAATTACTGAAGAAAGAAAATTAGTAAATAGTAAGACTAAAACCAGAAGATAGTAAGTAGTTAAAGGAATTGTGTTTCCATACATGATTTCCATAAATGTTGGGGCTTTACAAGTCATAAGTGAGAACTAGAATAATTCTGGCATTTCCAATACTGATTCTATTATCTCCAATACGACTTGTATTTATGGACTTTTCTACTTAAGAAAGAAAAACAATGGACAAGAAAACAGAAATGGAATTTACTACTCTGAAATAAAGTCCTGCAGTATGATTCTGTGAGCTGTGTGTAGCAAGGAAGGAAAACATAACATAACTGCACAACTGAAACAGAGGTAATATATGTATTTAGGTTGTTCATATGAAGCGCAACAGTTTAGGCTTGAATGACAACACTGAATTGTGTTGATTGTAGATATGCAGGATTCCTCTTTAAAGGTCTGTCTCAAACAAAGATGGCATTAAATCTCTTAAGACTATAAAAGAAAAAGGAGTAATTTGTACATTGCATGCCCTTTATTTGATTTCCTGACATAGTAAAAATGATCTTGTTCTACATTCATAGTAATGGTAGCCTGTTATCACCTAATGTCTTAGTTTTGCCTGGATATGCTTTTGCACTATTCGGTTGTGTAAGGCATCATTTTCTTTCCCCATAAAGTATGAGTAACCTAGGGGGACTTGGTTTCAGAGATGATTAATAGGCTTGTTTCAAAAACCTTGTCGTCATGAGGAAAAAATGCACTTTAAATGGAAGTAGCCATCCGAATAATATGCTTGTAATGAAAAAAGATGGTATAGAAAGAAGTAATTCAGATGGGAGCAGGCACGCTAACTTTTTCCATAGCAGGCAAAACAGCAGGCCGTAATATCTACTTTACTATTGTTCATAAGTGCATTTGCACTAATAAAGAAGTATTTCATGATAGAAGCTCTTTACCATCATGAGAAGCTCCTCCATTTTCTGTAATACATGAAGTAATTATTGGCTTGTATTGGAAGCAAAAGAGTGCCTTGTTTTATTGCTCACATGCTTGTGAAAGGGAAGTAGAAACAACAGCACCTAAACTTTGGCAAACTGAAGAGTGAACAGCTTTTCATGTGCACTTGAAGAGAGATGCTTATTCACTACTTCCTCAAAAACAACTTTTGTGACTGTCAAAATTCTGCCTCATTTGCATGCAAGCAACCACTGCTGCAGTACATTAAATGTATGTATTCAAAAACTTGTGGATTTATGTAACAGGATCTTCAAAAGGCACAGGATATAGTGCCCTTATTTTTATGCTTATATAGCCTTTCTTAAATCTTCTCTAAAAGCTTAGGAAAAGTTTTTAGGCTTATCTAAAGATATTTGGAAAGAACCAAAGTAATCTGCTGTTTACAGATAAGGTTTTAAAAATCACTGCCTATCTATAGGATTGTTAAATGACCTGTATCTAGCAAGCAAGGAATGTGGATTAAAGAGGAGTACAGGAAACACTAAGCTGACATACTGCTTCAGTTCAAGGGAGAAAATACCTTGGTAAATGGAAAAGTATGAAAGATCTGAAGAATATATTTATCTGGGGCAGCTTTTTTTGTTTGAAGGATTATGGTCATGAGCAGAAGATTAAGAAGAAAGTCATCTTTACATGTAGGGGAATTTAAAAAGCTGGATGTGGTTAAGAAAAAAAACCTACCAAACATGCTTGGTGACCAAAACATTCAATCATTGTGGACTTCCTGCCAAGGTACAGAGCAGATGGCTCAGCAACCACCGGAAAATGTGGAGCTACGATTCACATTAGCCCTACGTAGGGAACACACTCATGTTAGCCATGTGTGGCAAACAGTGGCAAATGAGCCCTCTTAGTCTGCCGTCACATCTCGTCAGGTCTTAATGAAGTGGTAGCATATGCTCTGGCATATAATCTGGCTAATTAAGCAAGCATGTTATGAGATGGACCAAACTTTATGAAACGTACATTGAAAATCCCTGTGCAGGACACATCTGAATATATTCCCTGTATGGTACACAGACTAGAATAATTTCTGCTTTCAATAAATTCAGTCAGCTCCACCCGAGTACCTCAGTAACAAACTGCAGCAACACTGAAAATGCTATGAATGTTGTTAGACTTAAACCTAGCATTGGTCATCATCATGGTTGGTCCTGAGACGATCACCTGCCCTAACTTAATTTGTATGATGTTCTGTTAACTAACAAAATAATCTTAAAAATCTGTTTTAAAAGCCTTACCAGTCACAGATGCTTTAAACAGTTTAATTTAGGGGAATGTATCAATGCACAGAAGAGGACATACAATGTTGAGAAAGCACAGGCATTTCCAGAGTGAGCCAGGTAATACACGAGAGGAAGGCGTGTATCGCTGGAGCGTAGGCGTGCCTGCACTCCTTGCACGTACCGTCTTTACATTTCAGCATTTTTGTTGTTTCAGTGCAATGCAGGCAGCGTGTTGCGTGAGCAGGCTGTCGTGAGGCGTTTGTCCTTGCAAGCAATGGAAGCTGGGCCGCGCCAGCAGGGCGAGGGCAGCACCTTACCTGGTTCTTTGGGGCGACGATGTGCCAGGAGCAGGTGACTCCCGCGGGGTAGTCTCGCTCCGGCCAGTTGGGTGTTTGGAAGGACCCCGACGGCTTCTCCAGTCGTCCCCCGCAGTACTGATCCCCTGCAAGTACCGAGCAGCACGCTGACCAGAGCGCAAAGGGGTGCAGGTAAGCCGTGTAATGCACATGTTTTACTGCAGGGCCTCGGTGAGGGAGACACGGCCGGTCCCAGCCGGTTCCGGCCGCCTCTGCCCCGGCCCCACCACAGGACATGGCTGAGCCCTTCCGCTCAGCTGGTGGCTCCTCTGGGAAAATGTATTTAATAAAGGGCAGAAAATGCCAGATGTACATGAAGAGGGAGGTAAAAAACCCAAAACGACAGTGAGAAACATTCCTGCAGACACCAGGGTGGGAGGAGGAGGAGTCGGAGGCGCTGGAGCAGCCATCCCCACAGCCAGGGGGGAGCTGTGCCAGGGCTGACGGACATTCCCAAAGGAACTGCGGCCTGTGGAGAGCCCACCACAGAGAAGGGGTTTTTTTCCTCCGTATGTCCTCCTCCTAGTCCCAAACTACAAAAGCTAAATAGCTGTGTAACCTTTATTTATAATATGGTTATAAACCTTCTTTGTTAAATTAACTCTATCACGTCACAGTCATTTAATATATCTTTCAAGAAGTTATCAATACAGGAATACAACTGGCAGGACTAATAAATTGCTCATCATCACCTGCACTGCATCTGCCCAACAACCTGTCTAGTCTGGTATCATGCTAATAGCAAAAGCCTTGGAAAAGAGCCACTCAGCAGGGTCATGCCACCTCCCTGTAACCTCCTAGCCTCTCGCAGTTCATGGTCTTCACAAGCACACGGCAATGCCTCTATGTTTAATAATGCCTAACAATTTTTTTTTTTATGTTTTTCTAATTGTTTTGAAACCAGTGTAGAAATTGGCAATGCACAATGTCCCCTGGCACAGCACTCCACCACTTAGCAGCCCTCTGAGAAAAATCACCCTCTCCTTTCCTTTGCAGCCACTTGCTCATCTGCTTTTTGTACTGGAAGAAATGGTGACTGCAGTCCCCGTTTACTTTCTCTGTACTGGTCATGACGTTAGAGCCCTCTCCTACACTCCCCTTGACCTTCCCTTTTCCAGCATGAAAGAGGTCCATGCTGTGCAGCTGGTCTTTGTGTAGAAGATGTTCCTACACTCCATCATACTTGTTGTCCCTGATTGCTTCTGATAGTTCTACTATATCCTGTTCTGAGATAAGAACACCTGAATGGCAAGTAGTATTCAAGATGTAGATGCATTATGGATTTATAGTAGCATAATTTTTTGTTGTTGTTGTTTGGTCTTTATTCCCTTTTACAAAAAATTGCTAAGTTCCTGTTTCTGTTTTGATGCCTATTGAGCACTGGAGTGATGCTCAACTACTGTTTTCATAACTAATTGATTTTAAACCTAAGATCTCATTCCTATGTGGTAATAGTCAATTCAGAGCCTGTTGTACTGTACATGAAGTTAGGGTGTTTTCCCCTTATTTGCAACATTTATCTATATTGAATTTCATCTCTCATTTTATTGACTAGCTATTACTATATTACTTCTAGGTGCAGTTCTTCTGCATCTCGTACAATAGTTAGCCTTCCTCTTTAACACTTTGTTTAACTAACTACAACAGCGAAACAGTTATACTTTGCTATTTGCTAAGCAAGATAATTAATGAATACATTGAACAGCACAGTCCCTAATATCTCTGGCATCACATCTTTTTAAGCATTAATGTGGCTCTCCGTAGAGTTGTACAGTTGTATTTGTCTTCAGCACATATGTAATTGTTGATTACCTCTTTCATGTGGTTCTGCTGCAGAAAACTTCGCAATAAATCCGCTTCCAGCAGTATTAGCATCTGAAGTCATCTGGACCAACATTTTATTGCTGTTGGATACAAGGGCACCTGGTTTCACAGTACCACAGAACCTGCCGATGCGTTGTCCGTTTGCATGGCCGTTGTATATATCCACAAAATCATATCGGCACAAGTTGTCACTTTCCAGGTCTAAATATCTAAAAGAAAGAACCACAACTTTTCCTTCTGGGACCTGCAGAGAGAGAGGGAGGGAGAGAGAGATGTATCTTGAAGTGTGACTGACACCACATATCTATCTGATCCCGCTATTTGCATGAGTATTTTCATATCCTTCATTTCTTGTCAGGTAAGCTCTTTTTGTCAGCTCTACTCTAGGCAGAGTAGTTTTTAAAATCATGTTGGACCAATCATAAAAACAAAGCTCTGGCCATCTCTGTTGCCATTATCTTCTTCCTGATCCACAGTATTGTCTAGCCAGGCTCATATAGTTGATTATATACCATCACCTCCCAGTTCAGCTTGGCATAATTCTCTTATTTTCTACTGAAAGTATGCAATCGGCCATGGAGCTCCCTGTCACCAAGTGAGGTGAGGAGGATGAGATTAATATAGTTTTTAAAAAAAAAAAAAAAAGGAACAAGCAATTTACAATTTTGAGCAAATGAAATGGCCTCTCTTACCTTGCTGTTTATGTCATAAAGTTTCATAGTTTGAAGGATTTTTTTTTTATTTGCTGACACATGACTTACATTTGTAAATAAAATTGGAAAATTTATGGCTAATGCTGTACAAGCCAAATATTTAGCTATAGGAGTGGGTACGTTTAGCTTGAAGGCTGCAGTGAAAGAATTATATTTTGAAAGAATATGTAGAAGTATAAACAGGGAGTTCAAAAGAACCATTAGTGGGTGTCCTCAATACAGAAAAGAGTTCTATTTTCTGAAACATCTGAGGAAACATAAGACAGGGCAAATCTTGTTGCATGTCTGCATCTGTGGACATTGTGAAAGATGCAAGAGTACTGAGAAGAATGTAAATTAAGAGTGCATAATAGTTTACAAGGAGGAGAACATTTCCTGGGATAGAGTTGCAAGCTTTTAAGAGAGTAAGCAGCGTACTGGGAAGTGAAAACTATTCTAACAAAGCACTCAATGCTATCTAACAGGACAGGAAGAAGGGAAACAGTATTTTAAAGTATAGATGAACCCTACACAGGCAGAGTCTAATATGTGCATTCAATTCGTAGCCCAGTAGAGTGGTTACCTATTAAAATAATTGCAGCTGTTCTATTTTACTGAGACACTGCTATTATCTTCTGCTTTAAATATATAACACACACTTAATATATCTGCAGTAAGTCCATATCTAAGCCACTTTATTTAAGAGTTCACAAATTTTTTCCTTCCTTAGCAGTGACTCATTTTCAAACACCAGTTTGAGATAAACTACAACTAAACTGTTCCTATATGAAATTGTCAAACTGTTTTAATGTTGTGAGTTTCAACAGTTAAAAATGTCTTGTCAGGTATAGATGGAAGTGACCACTTAACCCACAGAAGATACTAATACAGGCAGCGGCTCTAGACTGTAGTGAAAAATGTGCTGTAGATATGTTAAGGTTACTCATTCATGCGTCTGCTTTTATGTCCAGTGCTGATACTGATCCTGCATGAGCTGTTTTCAACTGCCTGGGGCCCACGTACACACTGGCTGACCAGCCCCACTGCAGTTCCTGTTGCTGGTTTCAGAGTATTTTCCTTTGGCCCTTGTTCAAAGTGCTCTCAAAACTGCATTCAGTTCCCCTGTGCTGACGTACATCACTACTACTACTACTACTACATCAAAACCACAAAACTCATCTAATCTTACACAGAAATTCCAAAGCACAACGACTATGTTTTATAAAACTTTAAAGCCAGATGTTAGGTTTAAAACTCCCACTACTGAAGTTAGCAAGCCCTATAGCTGGTATCAGAAAATGTCTATTTAGTTGGCATACGGCCAATACAGACACGTGGTCCTATTCTAAGATATTCAGTGAAAGCAGTGTGACTTCTTGAATCACTGCTCTCATAACTAAATCTCTTATTATTGCCTTCACTTGTCTTGTGGTCTGAATCACTAAGAAGCATTAAGACATGGTCATTTTAACAGAAAAAGAGCTAAAAGGAATTTGGTATTCCTGTCAGAAGATCTGAATGTTATTTATGGTTATGCTACAAACTATGTGACCAGACAAATCAGTTCAAAAATGCTGGCTGTGAAGTTAGTCAGATAAAATCAGATTTAGGCAGTTTAATTAAAGCAGACTTTTTTTCAGAAGTATGTATATAAAATAAACACATGCTCTTTTGGGGTGGGAACACTCATTATTTGTAAGTTTGTACAACTGGTACAACAGGATCCAAATGAGGTGACCTTTAAAAGTTATCATGTTTTAATACAAACTGAGCTGTTATGCCTACAGTTGAGAATGACCAACATTTTCCAATACAAAACACTGTTTACAGTGTCTGGCAGCTTTGCTACAACTTACCCATCTTTAAGAATTTAAGGATTTTCCTTCCCTTTTCCTTCCACTGCTTCTGAAAGTTGAGCAGAAGTTGCTCTATCATATTAGATTAAGTAGTTTTGTGATACAGCTCATAGCTTATGAGATTTTTCCCTACTTTCTCAGCTTGAACCCCCTCTTTGAAGACACCTAATACCTCCCAGAGTTTGAAGAAGGAAGTTGAAATGTGAAAGGTGGCGGATTCTGGGGTAAGAAAAGGGCTTTTTGCTGTCCTTGCAGAAACGCATTCAGATTTAGCCAAGTGGTTATCCCTCAGTAATGCTGATGGCTGCCCACTGACAGCTTTGTCCATGAGCACATTGAGCCAGCACTGCTCTGCTCACACCAGCCTCACAGCACTCAGTAATACTCCAGGGTTTTCTGCTCCCTTGTGCTGCCCCAGGTGGGGCACGGGGGACCAGGATGTGGGACTGGCCCACACTTAGGAGAGAGAGGGCACTGGCAAAGCGACCAAACTCCAGATAGCCAGCCAACCATTCACTCAAGTCTTGAGGTTTCCATTTCATAACATGAGTAATTCTATGCAGCGTTGTATGCTTCCTTCTCTCTCCACCACTGACTATGTTATACTATACTACATTACATTATCTATTTCATTATAGTTTTTAATCTCTCTAGCTTCTATTAGTTCAGTCTATTTGATCTTTGTCAAGACTGTTCCCCATAGATGTACTGAGTTTCTAAGTTTTGCTTCTTGACAATTTGTAAGAAAATGGGTAGGGAAAAACTCAACTACACAGTCATGAATGTTTAACAAAGAGCCTGCTCCAGACTTCAGTTGTCAGAATAAACCTTGCTCACATTTAGCTGAATTTGGGGAGATAAGTCATTTACAGAAATGCGTGAACTGTGTGGCACTACTTACTGCCATTACTTTATAAAATAATGTCATTGCTTATTAAAATAGTATTTGTCATTGCTCACAAAAATAACAGATTTGTTCCAGCATCTTAAATCAATTAAAAGTTTGTGGTCTGACCAGATGACATTCAAGAGTGCAGAGGATGGTGGCTCCACATTATTGCAGCAGCTGCTCCAGTTTGCAGCTACTCCCAAGGAATCCCACCCTAAATACAGGCATCTTTGCAAAACAATACTTTTCTTTCATTTCTACCATTTTTTTTAATGTTTAAAACTGATCTGTTAAAATCTGCCAATGTTTATCCTAGGACATTTAAAATATTGCTCCATGAGAAACACAGGGGAGAAAGCAAAGACCAGCATGACTCAGTTTTGTTTACTTTAAGCCACGTCTGAGCCTGATGCAGTAAGATGATGGGATACCTCAGAGGAAGAATTGGAAGGAATTGCAGCTCTTAAGAAAAAAAAAAAACAAAAAAAAAACCAAACACAAAACAGAAAAAAACCAGGGAGGATTCAAAGGAAGAATATGTGATGCTTCCCCTGCAGGGTGTGCCTTATTTTTCTGTTTTATCCATTCAGCTGGTATCTTTCAACGACAGAGGCACTTAAGCTTCTGCCTCTCCTTGTCACACTGAGGGTGACTGACCCATACTTGCCCTTTGCTTCCTTTCTTATTTTAACTCTATGAACTTCTTTAGGATCAGATATTATGACGCTAAACTCATGTGAAGGATGCCTTAGCTCTATTGGAGGCTAAAGGGAAATAGCACTCCCTGAATTTTTAGGGGGAGTTCTTCTACAGCATAATTCCCTGAAATCATCCGTGTAGATTATTAGTGTCTTCAAAAGGGCATGATTATTTTATATATACAACCCACCACAAAATAAGGTCCCTTGATTTTTCTTTTTGTAATCATTCATTGTAGGTATTTCCTATAAATGTTAATCAAAGTCCACTTCCATTTAAAGTAATTAAACTTTAATGTTTTGCTGCTGTTGTTTTGACTGAACACAAAGCCCTCTTCATCCCTGTGTCTCTTCTAGTTTCTGGGGAGGATTCGAAACTGTCATACTTTTCCAAATTGTTTTAGATTATTTGCTTTGAAAATAGTCTTTTGGTGGGGAAAGAACCCTTAAATGCCAATTTTCTGAGAAAATGTTTTGCCCTAATTTTTACACCTATATTGTATATGGGTTTAATGTATTTTGGTATTATGTTTAATATCAAAATGCTGATTGTATGTTTTGCCATAACGGTTCTAGGTAGACTTGAAAAATTCATCAGCTACCTGCAAGCCAAACATGTTATTTCCCTCTAATGAGAATGAATTTGAAAGTTATTTAGAGTTACATCCTGGGGAGAACCACAGTTCCTGCCTAGTTGCTTCTTCCCTAGGTCCATCCTCTCCAGCCACAAAGGAACAATTTTTTAAAAAATTTGTATTAGCTTGCTCTCCCTGATAAAGGCATTAAATTCTGTTCAGCTTTTTCTTTTCTGTCCATACAACCGTGCATAAAGATCTGTTCTCTACTGGAAGGTCAGTTTCACGATGTTATGGGAAAATGAATGCTTAAGATGTAGAGAAAATTATTTAAAATATTTCACTTGCCCAGGGCAGATTCCCAACTCCCCTGATAAGTAAATATTTAAAACCTTACTTATTGTCAGCAAACCTGCTGGAACACAGGTCCTGAACTTCTAAAAATATAACCTTACATAACTCTAACAGTCTTCAGTATTACTGTTGCACAAAAATTTGTTAAGAGTTTTATGGGAACTACATAGTCTGCCAGAAAAACACCGGACAGCAGTCCAGATTCTTAGACTATGTGACACATTTATGTGAGGTGATGGCCAAGAAGGATTACAGAGTATTAAAAGTAAATGTATATGACATATTTTAGATAAAGCTATATACATTACTATAGGAAAGGAAATAGCTGTACAAATGACTTCTTAGCAAAGCCAGCTAAAAGCTGCTGGGTAGTCTGCCAAGGTTGTAATATAACCACAAGCATGTGCTGAACACTTCTTAGAGCTCTTAGAATAGAGAAGCTGTTTTCTTTAGCCATCTGAAAAAGTCCCAGTCTCTTGAAATAACAGAACCATAATTAAGTTAGAGAGACTCTTCTAGCTTTAGCAAACCGTTGGAAAGATTTCAGCTGATACCTGAATGCTACATTGCTTTATCTGTATTACCCATAACATTTTCTAAGCCTATTTTCTTTTAAAGAATGAATTAGCTGTCACTCTGCCTCACTGTAGATTTCTTCTATAGGCAATGAGATCCTCTAGTTGAGAAAACAACAGCTTCACGCTTCTTGTGACTCAGATGGAAAGTGAATCAATCTCTCTTCCAGTCTTGCAGACGAGTCAGATCCTGCATTAGGCAGAGTGTTCTCAGGAAGGTGCTCACAGCCCTTGTCTAAAACAGATAGGCAAAAAGTCTTGGTCACCTTCTAAGACCAGATGCTAAATGAGGAACCCTAACATAGTAACTACAGCATATTTCTTCATGGCAGTGTAACTGACTTTCTTACTTAGGTGCTATTGCAAGCTATTCTGAACCTCAGCAGTATCTGGTGAAGGGATTTTGTTGTTTAAATTCAGGCTCACCAGACCCTTGAGTGTACCACTTTCCCTCAGTTTGGTAAATCATCCTCTTTTTAAAGAGGGTGCAGGCTTAGTCTTGCAAGTTTTTTAGTCCTTGCTTTCCCTCCCTCCTTCCTGTGCATCAAAAAGACTGGGTATTCCCCACAGTTGATGGGGAAAAAAAAAATCATTTGCCCATGTGGCTTAGCGAACAATATTTGTCCAACAGGGGTTAAATGAGGTGGGGGCACAAGAAAGCCTGGACTACTACAGTTGTGCAGCCCTTCTTAGGCCTTGGGCAAGCTACAGAGAATAGCTATGCGGCAGCCGAACAGCAGGAGTCAATGGCAGCGCAGCAGAAAAGTGTGAGTCAGGATGATCGTGAAATGCAAGTAGCCATAGAGCTCCTTCCATGGTCAGTAAAGCCCAAGCGCAGACACAGCTCTGCTACAGCTTTGTGGTAACGCTTCTCACAATGTCCAGGCTAACCTGGACACTCACATCTTGTTGGCAACAGCTTTAAGTCTGCAATGAAACCACTTTGTATGGACTCTGTAATCAGTTGTTCTCTTCTGCCTCTACCCGCAGTATATGATGGTCAGATCCGTGGGATGCTTCAGTAAATGCTTCTTCAGTGCTGCCTCTATTTGTAATCTGATTTTTTTAATGGTGAAAACTTTATGCTGTTATATTAAAAATTATTTCCCTCCAGATTCAATTTTGAATTTTTGAAGATCTAATACTGAGTTATTCTGATAAACTAACTTTGGGGCTTTTCCCTCTTTTATTTAAGGCGTGTGTGTATGATTCCAAATGGAATTTGCATCTGCTCTTCAGATTGTCAAGTGGGCCATGCTAATTGCTGTAATCTCAGCCTCTTCAGGCAGGAGGAAGCAAGTTTGTTTATGTGCATACGCTGCATTTCACATCATACTCTTCTGGATAAAGTCAGTCACAGATTAAAGGTAACCTCTACCTTGGCTCTAATAATAATGCAACACAAAGGTGAAGAAAGAAACTGTTGCAGCTTCACTGCTATCCTCCAGATAAAATTATCACAGTTACACCACTTGTTTGGTACAAGAGTCACTTTAACTGAACACTCTAAACAGATCAGTGTCTCCTGCTTTGCGTCAGCATCTCTGTAGTAGCAGGAGACAATTATCCTGTGACATCCTATTCTACTGCCAACACCTAGCCTGTAATGTAGGCTTTGAACAGAAGTTGTCTTTAGTGGTCCCGTTGACGCACAGACTAATTTATTTTTTTTATGCTTTCTTACCCATCTTTTTTTATGTGAAGCCCATATTCTAGGCCTGGATGTCACAGCAGTTCTTAGTGAACTGTGACTAAAAAATGGAGAGGAAATTTGGTGGGCAATTTTGGAGGGCTTAATTTGTGTAGATGTGAGGAAAAGTGGATAGGGACACATCTAGCACTGAAGTGTTTAGTCCCAGTTGTTTAATGTCATTTGCTGTCCATCGATACGATGTCTCTGCCCTACAGTCTCATTTCAGCATCAAAATATCCATTGTACCACACGATTTCGCATGGTCATTTATAAATGTAACAACACTTTCCTATGCTTGGTCAGCTTGCTGTATGCCATGCTCCAGACATCCTGGCTGGCAGAACGCTGTTATTAGCACACTACAAGCAAACATGCCTGAATTTTTTAGTTTTGTTGGAAACTTTTTCTATGTCTTCTTGCCAACGAATTTTGCTGTTCATTATCTATACCTCAAGGCTTTACTTTAATACATTTGATCTATCTAACTGTTGCTTTCTGCAGTGACTTGGAAGGGTAAATGTTTGCTTTGAAGTGGGTTAATTCAAAACTATTAGAGGTGTATCTATGGAAGTCAATGAAAATTTGCTTCTGACATTAGGCAAGGTCAGCTCTATTTCAGCCACTACTATTGTATTACAGCAACCCTAAAGAGCTCCAGATAGTTGAGCTGCTCCAAGTTTACTAAGTTCATTATTGCACATATGTTATCCCATAGAAAACACTGGCATTAACAACAAATAGCTCTTCATTGTCTTCAGCACTGATTTTGTGATATGAAAAATTCTTACTGTGATTTTCCAAGTACATTTGCTGTTTGGAGGGTAGACTCCAGGAAATCCTTCGCTCCCAATAAACCCTGACTCTCCAGATACAACTCCTCCACATGTAAATGTAGGCCTGAGAATAATAGGAAAAATAGTGCATAATTTTTAACTATATTTCATTTATTCTTTGTATAACAGTAAAGAAGCACAGACTGTCTTATACTTAAAAACACAGCTGAAATACTTAAAAACAGTGCTAACTTGAAACATATGTTTCATTACTTACATAATTTCATTATTGAAATAGAATGCGCAATTTAACATGCAAACTTAGGTGTAAGAGAAGATTAATTACATGGACCTTAATTCTGGGTTTACACAGACTGTTATTCTTTCCTCCTTTTTTAACTCATAAGATGGAAGGTGTGGTGGTGTGTCAAATGGTATATAATGAAAAAAATTATTAAAAAGTCATTACTAGTGACTTTTATAGTATATATAATAGTAGCTAAAATAGAGCAGTAATAAAAATAACTTTTAATTCCTTTCTCTTCCACTCTGAAATGCTTTAAATTTAGATATTTTAATCAAGTAAGTCACTTTGGGAGTTTTCTGTACCACAGGAATAAAATCCACCATGTGCGCAAGTCCCACTAGTCTAATCTGGTGATGAAATCGTGCATCCTGATTTTGCCGGCATGAGGACGTTCAGGACTAAAAAGATGAGGTGTCGGCTCCCTGCTCCAGCCGCCCTGGGCTGCGCTGCGGGCGCACGCGGGGAGCCCCGAAAAACCCCTGCGCAGAACCACCGTGTTACTGCTGAGGACATGAGGGTGAGTGGCCACCCTGCTGAGCTTTGGATATTGGGCTTATATCATGTTATACGATATTGTTGTTATACGATATTATACTATTGTTATGCTATATTCTGTTGCATGTGCTGGGATATGGGGCTGCTCTCGCAGTGGCTGTTCCCGTGGAAAAAGCCCCGGTCCGTGCCCTCCCTCCGTGCAGCGAGGGGCAATAAAACACCCG
>NW_010565093.1:0-11487 GCF_000687285.1 Phaethon lepturus
GGTAGCAGCGCCCGGCGCGCAGCCGCGCCCCGCCGGGCATCTCCCGGGCTCCTGAGGGCCCCTCACCGGGACGGATTGACCCCAGGTGTGCGGGGCTGAGGGAGGGGCTCTGGAGCTCGGGGCCTTGCGCTAAACCGCATCTTTTCCACTGACTCCTGAGGTGGAAACAGGGAGAAGGTGCAAATTTTCCCTTTCCTGCCTCTCCAAGGCAAAGGAGGACAGGCAAGTGGTGGGCAAAGTATCACAGTGCTATTCTGCCGCCTCCTTGTCCACCAGCAGCTCTGACGTGCTGTCTGATCATTACAAATCTATCAAACTGACATCTCGGCCAGGGAGGACAAAGCCCGGTGGGCCCCCAGCCCCATGTCCTGAGCAGTCAATGGGGAAAGGAATGCTGACAAAGTTGTGTGGTTGCTTTCTGGCCAGTTTTACATGGCTGTGGACTAAGAACCTCTGTAGAGTTTCTTCTTATGGCTTTGCTCCCTGGGAAGCCTGTCGGTGACAAAACAGTGGCTTTTCCACAGGACCTAGGCTCGCTTGTGGCTATCAGTTGTAAAGCTGCTGCCAAGCACCCAGAAATGTGCTTCACAGCCCCTCACAATGCTGGTTTTTTGTTCCACAGGCACCAGCCACATTATGTGTGCGACGGCTGCTCGGTGAGGATACAAGTGCAGAAAATGTCACCTCAGGAGCTTGCTGCACTGCTCTGCAAAGAAGGGGACCACCATCTCACCCAGCAGGAGTTACCAGTAGCCACTGCATTCTACACAGCTGCCTTCAGCTGCAGTGCTCCCACAGCAGTACAGAAAGTGAACTCCTTAGACAAAGGGCTCTGGGAGAAAGTGGTAACCACCCTGGAGATGTGGTGCAAAGGCAAGAATCAGATTCCCAAGATCCAGAGCAAGAACTTGGCAGTTGTCTCCCTCAGTGTGGGAATAGCTGCCATCTTTCTCTCCACCCTAAGTCCCGACAATGTGGTATCCTCAGTATATAAACTGGAGACCCTGCTCAGGCAAGGATGCTCAGAGGAGGTGGTGAGTAAATGCAATACCCTGCTCAAGGCTAACCCAAACTATTCAATGGAACTGCTGCTGCTGAGGGCGCTGGCATGGGTGCTGGCAGGGACACAAGTTAGGAGGGCACTTGCGGACTATATCCAGGCCTTTGTGACGCATCGTGCTGAGGCAGTGGCCTATGTGAGTGCTAGGCAAAGGGAACACCTGCCACGGGTCATCCAGGCCTTCTCTAATTATCTCTCCACACACCAGAACGAAAGCCCAGGCTGCAGTTCCTGGGACCAATGGCTGGGCAACTGCTATGACTTCCTGTCTGCAGTGGCACCGAATGATGTCTGGGTTTGCAGGGTGCAGGCAGCTTACCTCTTTAAGAAAAGCAAATTTGAGGAGTGTGTGGCAGTTTGTAGCAAGGCCCTCAAGGGCTTCTCAGCTGATGATAATCTCAGAGACGAGAAAGCTTTGGGTCTGCTCTTGGAACGGGCTGCTGCATATTTCTTCTTGGATGGACGGATGCAGGAAATGATGCAGGATTTAGCAGAAGCCTTCGCAGCAACCCCTGCCCAGGCAATGAAACACTTTGAAGAGCTTTTCTCACCACATGACACTGAGAGGATAGAAGAACAAGCTAGAACTGTCCTGGAGGTGAAGTTTGCAGCGTACAGGGAGGCCGTGCGTACTCGGATTGAACTCAGAGGCAATCGTGGTACTGAACTGCTCCCTTCTGTCATCCAGACAGTCCAGTTCCTCCTTCAGATCTCCCCAGGGTCCAAACGTGAGCTCAGTGTTCGGCTAGCAGACTGCCATCTCCTGTGTGGGCACGTCAGAACTGCCCTGGATATCTGTGACCACCTCTTGGCAGCAGAGCAGAAAACTTACTACAATACTCTCTTATCATTGCGAGGATTCTGCTCCCTCCATGCTCATGACCATCGGCAAGCCCTGCAGGACTTTCAAAAGGTCATTGAGCACGATTCCCCACATCCTAACAGCTGTATTAAAGCCTTATGTGGGCGTGGACTTACCCGGATTTCTGGTGGCAGCCATTACTTGACAGCCCTGGATTATATCACAGCTTGCCAGTTAAAGCTGGAAGAAACCATCTTCACAATCAAGTCCTATGTGCCATGGAACCAAAGAGGACTGCTGCTAAAAGTTCTCCAAGAAGAAGGACAGAAGATGCTCCAGAAGAAGAGGTACCCAGGAGGCAGTTCAGCCCATGGGCAGAAAAAGAAACGGGGCTGTGCAGATTCCTAACAGAAAGAGAGCAGCTTGAGTAGCAGAGTACTTGCTTCAGATAACGGAGAATAGGCTATAAACCCTTTTAAAGTTCCTCATTAACATAACAGGTAGAAATAAAACTGCATAGTTGTGGTTATTCCACCAAATAGTATTTTGGGATCCATGTAGCCAGATCAGCTCAATCTTCCTTTGGAAGTTAAGCTGTGATATACCAATTGGGCTAAGCTAGGAGTGCGCAAAATGCTAGAGGGAATATGACAGAGATTTCTCCTCTAAAGAAGTAGATACACCCATAATGAAACGGATTTTTTGGTGCTAGCTGGCTCCTTTCACTTTCAGTTCTGAACTGAAGGATTTGGTGGGCCATGAAGAACCAAGCCCCTAGAAAGTGTCCTTCCAAGACGGAGCTGAGGTGCTACTATGCACACACTTGGTGCTGGCAATCCAAATTCTTTTTTCAATGCTAACTGTATTAATGTCATATTTAAGGTTCGGAGATGTGAGACAGGAACACCAAACTATTCCAGCTAAATCCATTAAAACCTGAGTTTGAAGGTAGAACATGGTATAACAGAGGGACTCCGAGGTTTTAATACTTAAAATCATCTTTCTAAAGATCAGAAAAGACTGCTACTCAAAGTAGTATCTTTATTAGTTTTTTATTTCTTCCAACACAAAACAAGCTACTAACTAAATCTAAAAGTTTCAGTGTTTCATTTTCAAATTTTTGTCTGATACAACCCCAGGAAAAGTCTTCCATTTTCTCCAAAACTGAATTTTTATGTTACTTTCTCAGTTTTTCCTCATGTGAAATACTAATATTTCAGGCAAAAACTTGAAAATTTGAAATGGGAAACAGCACATGAGAGTTCATCTCAAGTGGCTGCTCTTTACAACTGATACTCACATTTATTTAGTACCATTATGGCTTTTTTCTGCAGTTGCATGATACGCATTCCACACCCAGTACTTGGGGCCTGTACTGCAGTGGTATAACTTGAGGGACAGAAAAACATGCTAACTAGTTTAAGTGTTGCACTGGCAGAGCAGGGCACAAAGCACAAGCCCCCTTAGACACAGGTCACTGCTTCTGGAGTAAGAAGCTACCTGTTAACACAGTTCTTCTGAGTCCATGCAAATTTTAATACACAGCTCTTGATTAGAAATGGTGACCTTTTTTTATTTTTTTCTTCACCGTTACTTTTTCCTTTTCCCATTGTGGTATCAGCTGCAATGACAGATATGAGTCATTATTTGTTAACCTTTTTTGTAAGGAACAACTGCTTAAGAACATGTTTTTATAAAGAGGGATTATTATTATGGAATTAAGTGGCAGAGATATCTATGGTGCTGGATAGACTAAAAACCTGCTGCTTAGCTTCCAGGTAAAATTAACAGGCTCTGTTACTGTCATTAGTATTTTTCCCTTGAAGGTAGTCTTTCCCTTTTTCCTTTTTTCCCTCCAGAGGTGCCCCTGGCGTTTACCATCTGGCTTCTCTCTTGGTGGAGCTGGACGCTTCTGATGAAGCATCGCGGATCCTTTGTGCTGATGCCCTGTACCAGATGGGCTGTGTGGAAGAAGCCCACAAGCTCCTCCTAGTAGCGCTCTCAGGAAATCCACAAAGGTCTCCCATCCTGGCTAGACTCGCTCTTCTGCAATTGAAGAAAGATTTCGTGTATGATGGCAACCAGGTAAGAAGCACCTGGCTAGCAGAGAGAATGAAGGAGTCATCAGTGATGGTACGGTGAAGAGGGTTAGCAACCCTTTTGGCTGATATGGAAGATGCATGGTAGAACTTAAGAGGGACCACTTCAGAGACGTAGGCTTGCCAGCGAGTATCCCAAGGGCTTTCTGTTTCCCAGCACAGTGGTCCGCTTGTCTCCTGCTCCTCAGTGTTACATGACAACTGTAAGGCTCTGGCACTGTGAGGCCACCTCATCACATGGTGCAAAGTTAGAACTCCCCCCATCACACAAACCGCGACGGGTTTTGCAGTGGGGGTGCACCTACCCCAACCTGTGCTTCAAGATTTCTCAGGAGTGGTGGTAAACTGGTAAATACGGGCCTCATGAGTAGGACTTTCTGTCTGGAGCACGGCCCACACAAGGCCCTAGCTAAATACAGCCCATTCATCACATGCTATGGAATGGCACTTTTCATCAGAGACTTCAACTAGGCAGAGCATGACTGAGCATCCTGCCCCTGGTGACAACATTGATGGGATTGTTAATTTTGCCCTAGAGAAAAGAAAGCAGAACTACTGCCTAACCGATTATCCTAATGAAGCATTGGGGCGGGGGGTGGGGAGGCAGGGAAGGAAAACCAGGAGCTCAAATATCAGTCTGCAGTTTTCTTCCTGTAGCGGCTAATGACTTGTGCTTGAAACCATGAAAGAGATTCCAACACGTCGATTCTCCTGCCAAGGTGTACAAAGCTGAATTACCAGGTTCTGCCATCAGAGGGAACTATTGCATTTTTTAAAAATCCATATAAATTCTACTAGCCAGAAAAAAAGAAAGGTTTTATTGTCACCACTTCCCTACTCCCTATGAAAAACAAATTTTGTCTGATTTTCTGCCTTTGGGAAGGCTATTAACGAATGACATGACTTTATTAGAGTCCATATGTGGAAGTTGGATTCCTGTCTGCAGCTTCTGCTGCAAGTTCTAGAGGGAACATACGTGTCACCAAAATTTCTCTTCAAAATGTTTTTGTCCCACCTGCCTGTCAGCACCCAGACACTTGTATCTATTAATAAAAATATAGAAAGTAATGAGCTCAATGGATGTGTCTGGTGCATCAAGACAGCTTTGTTCTTGTCCTGGCTTCTCTGGCTCAGCTTTCAATGCCGAGTACGTGCTAAGCACATTTGCTTTACTGGAGGAAACATCTTTTGATTCTTTTCCTTAGGAAATGTAGTAAAAAAGTGCCTGGTGATTCTCACTGTAGCGAATGGAGGCAAAGATACCCTATGTCAGGAAAGATTCTTTTCCAGGAGGACAGTAGTTTGTGGATTTGAATCCATACTTTTCCCAGATTCCCAATAGCAATACTAATAGAAAGGCATAGCACTTCACTATTTTCCATTAATTCACTAGTTTCCATTTTACAGTCAAAAGGGGTCACTGGAATCCTTCTGTTCCACAGAAGCTTTCTCTCTTTGGGGCAATCATCCTATGGTTCTGCTGTATTTCTAAAAACAGTGAACTGCCAGTCTGGAACAGATGCTGCCCAAAGTGAGCAAAGCAGCATTAGTATTTCCCCAGAATGATTTCCACAGCTGCAGTGCTGGTGACAAAAGATAAGAAGTAATGTTTTCTCCAACATGCATTTACACTAGGGCCAGCTGAGGAGTTAAGTAAAAGAGATTCATGGTCCTTGGCTGGACTGTGGCTGGCTGAAGCCCTAGTGAAATGTGGGGAAGCACAGGGTAAGAGCATACTTGTCTCATCAGACTAATATTTCCAGCTTTAGCGTGACTTCATTTATCTTTTCATGTCAATCTTTTTTGCTTTTTTCTCTCACATTATTAAGCTGCTAAAGAAAATGATCAGAATTGGAGATACCTCTTGCCTCCTGCCAATCATGGACATTTTCAAAGACGAAGACCGGAAGTTGATGCAAACTCACTGCCATTCCAGAGCGCTGACCATCTTGAAGAACAAACAGGAGGATGCTGACATCAAAGAGGCCATTGCCTACCTTTCCTTTGCCATCATTGCTTCAGGTAGGGTTATCACGATACTGATAGGAGATTTACTTCTGGGGGAAATCAGATCAGTGGGTGGGCAAGCATGTCCAACCAATTCTCATCTGCCATTCCCCAATGAGAGGATTGAAACAGTAGACTTACAAAGGCAGGTGAAGAGATGGATAAAATTTCTTTAAAGCAGCAACTCATCTGGACAATGAAATAGTGCAGTTAAACAGTGACTGCAGTTCTTGCTGTCCCATAAGTAGCTTGTGATCTCCTTGAAATGAGTTGCAAGGGTTCAGTTCAGTCCTACAGGGTCATCGGCACCTTTTCTTCACCTGTCCAGAAGACCTAACATGTGATTTTGTTCTGTTGTTTAGCACATGAAACTCTCCTGGAGCACCGCTGAGGATTATTTTAAATTGCATTGTTCACATGCTAAAAGTTAAATTCAGGCATAAACCACCCTAACTGCGTCATATCGATACAAAGAATCCACAATTCCTTCCTAACTTGGAAAAGATCTTTGACATTTTGAACCCATCTATTTCCAGCTGATGGTTGGAAATTTCTGATCTAATAATTTCTGTTTTTCCTGCTCCAGAAATGTAATGTGCAGAGCTTACAGGAAACACAATATATGTCTTCTTTACACTTTACAGTCTCTCTTTATGGAATACCTGCTACCAAACAGCAGACAGCAATTACTGTTCCATTGCTGTAGGTTGCTTCTGAGTAGCTGGTCTGGACAAATTGATCTGTAACCATAATTTTTTTCATACGTATGGTCACAGATTTTCTCAAAAGTACAGCTGTGCTGTTGAACAGACTACATGTTTTAATATTAGCAGTGCTATCTTCTCAAAGCTGTTAGATTATTTTCCCTTTTACATGCCATGCTTTCCTTCTTCACTGTGGTTTAAAGAAAGACCGCTTTAGGATAAGCAGTGTAATGCTGTTCTTCCAGTGGTAAAGGCAAAGCAGAATAGCAGGGTGATTCTTCTGTACCTCATGTAGGGAGGCTGTTTTATCACAGCAACAGATACATGCTCAAAATACGGGGAAGAGCCTCAAGGAAATCCTACAGGATTACTCTTCCGTCTATAAAACATGATTTTTCAGTAAGTAACTCCGCACACAGGTGACTGAGGTAAGCCTGAGGCCTGGTAATGTCAAGCAAAGCCAGGGATTTTTGATCCTGTTATCCAACTGCTAGGTTGGATGACCATGTTTTTGGAAATGTTTCCCCAGAAAATTTAGCTTGATCTAGAAAGAGATGAGAGCTTCTTTGAAAATACAGTATAATTGTTTCTTAAAGAGATCAAAGCCAAACTTGTGATAAATGAGAGGCAAACGTGCTCCCTATAAGCAGTTAGTCCTTGAAAGAGTGTGAATGGGGGGCACTTCACAAAATCATCTAGCTAAAGGAAACCCCCCTTTCAGAAGAAAGCAGCAGCCTTCATCCTATTTGTTTCGTGTAACTTTTAGAGGAGGTGCTAGCTGGTAAGTAATTTGGAAAACAGATTGAATACTGAAACAGAGCCAGCTTCAGCCCATTTCAGACAGTGTAGAAGTAGAAGGCTCCCATTTCAGCCTGTTTGTTACGTCAGTTAGTACCCTGAAAACTTTCCTACCAATGAAATTTATTTGGTACCTCCTGTTTCCTCAGAGTGAACATGTTGTAAATATAGTCATTGCAGCAAACAACCTTTCTTCTTCCAACAGACCAACAAAAGCATAGTTCCAGTGCAAGAGACTAATGCAGCCACTTACCTGCATCATTATCCTAGCTTTTCCTAACGAGAGAGATCAGGCTAACATGGAAATGCTTCTGGCATGTTCCAAGTAAAACCATGTTTGTATGGAAATCTGCCTTTCACTCTGAGCAAATATTATGACAGCAGCACTGAGAAGCAGCGAGACTGGTTTATGAAAATGGCAACAAACCTGTTAATTGCTTTGAGATGGTTCCGTTTCACAGCCCATGCATTCCAGCTTATCAACTCCCCACCTGCTAGAACAGATGCTTGTTAAGAAATAGATATTGTCTTTATGGGAGCCAATTGATAGAGCTCCAGAGCGATAATAACCTTTGGTACAGAAGTTTTGGAGTGTATCAGGAGGGAGAAAAAGCTTCATTACTGTAAAAGAATTGCTAGGAGCCTGTCTGCTGGCTCATCTCTGCAGGCAACTGTGCAAGAGGCTGCATGTGCTGACCTCCCTAGGAAAAAATAGTTACAGTGACACTGATGATTTATCATCCAGTATTGGTCTACCACAGTTATTGATTGCAACCCTCGGCAAATTAAGATCCTTATCAAAATTGCCTTGAAAGGAAGGAGCATGTGGACAGCAGAAAGATATATGCTCTGCAACCAATGAATGAATTTCATTGTCAGCTATATGTGTTTATTTGGGCAGCACTTATTTGAAAGCAGAGGAAAAAGAATCTTAGTATCACAAATCACAGTGCATATTAAGAGTGACAGTAAATCAGTCAGTCCTGTCTGGATTACCGTTTTATCCAAAACAATGTATACCTTCTGACTCCACTCTATTAAAACAGCCAAATGGCCTTGTGCCTCCATTCTCACCTATCTTCCTCTTAGGCCTTTTTTCTCTCATTTGTGCTGCTCCTATTCTGTGATACTAAAATCTCCAGGGATTGCTTCTAATGAATTGGATCCTAATCCAGCTCAGATCCTGAGGGTGGTCATGTCATTGGTAGGTTGCCTCTATTTGTTGCACATTAACGATGTCTTTGGAGAAGGGTGTGGTAGAGGGATAGATGAGGAGATATCAAGACATTCCATTTTACTATAGCCTCATCTTCCTTTTGCTGTTTTCCAGAGCAGCATCACAATGCTCTCTTTTAGAGGTTCCCCATGAAAATGCATGGAAAACCTTAGACCAGAATAACAAAGGCCAAAGCTTTCCAGACCTCCTCAAAAATGGATAGAAGTAGTTTCATGATAACTGGCAAACACAGAATTTCTCTCTACTGTCAGATGGCTGAGTCTAGGTATCCCAGAGAAGGTAGAGAAAAAAAATTGCCTGTGTGGGCAGGTTGAGTGTTTAGTAATTGCAGGCCACTCCTTTTCCTTACTTTGGCTGTTCCTGAGGAGACCTTGAGGCAATGAGAAAAGCCGTCAATGGATAGCTGAGGGGAGACAGTGTTGATCAACATGTTTTTACTAGAAATGAGGAAGCTTTTGAGCTAGTCGGGCAATGTGATTTTATGACTTTTCTTGTTACCTTTTCCACTCGTTCAGGTTTTTATCACAATGTTATTTTGGCATGTTTAACTAGACTGAAGACTCCTTGAAGCACGGCCTGTGTTTTTGGTGTGCCTGGCACAGCGTGGTTCCTGTTCCTGTCTGGAAAGTTAGAGTTGAGTCACAGTAGGACAGTTACAGTTATAAATCAAATTGCAGCCATACAACTACTCTCAGCAAAGTGCCCTTCTTTCTGTTAATCACTGTTAGAATTTTTTTTCTCTTTCTGTACATATAAATATATATGCATCTTTTTAGCTATTTCCAGAAGTGGTTCTTGTATTTATAACATACAGGATCTTTTTTTTTTAAAAAATTCATCTTAGTAGAGAATATACACCCTGAAAAAGTTTTTCGCGCATACTGCAGCCCCGTCTTTTTTATCGGTCCAGGCTTGCTTGTTCCTTGGTGGCCTATAGAGCAAGTACGAAGATACACTGGTTTCTGCTGTCAGCCGTCCATAAGTGAGAAACATGGCTAGCTTTATGTCACAGAGAGAAAGACCAGGTTCGCATTCATATTCCCATTGGTGGGTGGGCCTGCTGGCTGTCTGGGAAAGCTTTTAGGCTGACATTGGTATTAGGTTAGCATAACAAATTTTGCTTCGTCTGTGTCCCCCATTCATGTTTCTGTGGCTGTGTCAAACACATTGAAATTACCCCAACCAGCCATGAAAGATGTGTTTCCCAAGCTAGACGATGACATATGAAGAAATGGAGTGCTTTTTGTGAGATTAGATAGGAATTTTGAAGCAAAGCTAAACATTGAACTCCAGTCCTGAGCAGCAGCACTGAACCACAACTCACCGTTTCCCTGCAGAATGACATGACACGTACGCCACAAGACCTAGAACATCAGAGTAGCCTTGTCGTTGTAATACACACCAGAAAACACTTTCAAGACTTCACCAGTGAAAACTCATTCTTTGACAGAATTCTGACAGCCTCAGCAGGACACTTCAGTTAAGATTCAGTACTGTGTTTTGGAAACAAACCTGACACAGATTCTTTTTTCCTTTCAACTCTGAACTGATAGTATGCAACAGGAATTCCACTGGCAACAAAAATAAACTACCACTTAACTACTCTCATTGTACTTCATCCTCAAGCAAAGTGGAATTTTTCTACGGTTTCATATGGATATCCTTAGATGTCCTCTCCAGCTCCCTCCTTATCCTTCTTCCAGTCACATTTGTGGATTGCAGTTCCTTACCATAGCACATTTGTCCCTATCCAGCACACCCCTCTTATTCCACACTTGCCACCGCTCTGAATAAAGCAGTACTTACTTTTCATTGCTGGAGTCAGTGTAACACAACATGTAGGTGTACTGCATCATTTTCATTTAGCCGCTTTGAAGCCCTTCGGTGGAGCTTAGTAGTCTGCATACACTGGGATTTACTGCGCCCTGGTTTAGAGCAGTAGACTTGAGATCTTTCAAGTAAGCATGGCTGCATTTCTGTCCTCCAGGTGGTTATGCTGAAGATTGCCTTCTCATCAGGGCTCAGTGTTACGGGCGCCTTGGTCAGAAGAAAACTGCTATTTTTGATTTTAATGCCATCCTAAAGGAGGACCCTAGGAACGTGCGAGCTCTGAGTGGACGAGGATTCATTTATCTTGCTCTGAAGCAGCAGAAGGTATTATCACTATATGGATTTGCTGGTGATTTTTCTGACAATATTAAGCAATGTTAGTGTGAGGTACCACAGGCTTTGTCATGGACTCACTGAAATCAAAAGCGTTTCTCACAGAATTTCATCACTAAAGGCTGTTGTTTTGGCTTGGTGTATAAGTAGTCCACTTGGCATTGCTGATTTGCTTTGCCAAGTCTAGAGAGAGGAAGACTAAACCTTAGTCATAGATCTTATTGACTGTCACTACCATGCATTGATTTGCAATGCTGCAAACTCTCCCCTATATTTGATCTCACATTTTCACAACATGATGTTGTGTGAGATGAAATGTAGCAAACAAGAAGAGGAAAAAGAAAGAACAGTTTCAAGGTTTAGTGAGTCCCTCTCCATCATCTGTGAAATGCTCATGTGTGCAATTAGTGTAACAGTGGAATTTGGATAGTGCAGTGTATCATTGCCTGAAAATCACGTCAGATATTTGCATAGTTTATCAGCTTCTAATATGGTCAATAGCCTTACACTCTACCTGCATATCACACCAATCCTACAGTGAATTTGAAATGGTGCATCTCCAATTGCATGTGTGTATTTGTACTGGTTTCATAGAATCAGAGAAGAGTTTGGGTTGG
>NW_010565094.1:0-32992 GCF_000687285.1 Phaethon lepturus
AAACCCCTCAGCCCGCCCTCCCTCCACCGACCTCGGCACCACTGCCCGGAGGGCTCCTGAGGCATCAAAGAATGGGAAAAGAGCAGATCAGGCAGCGCCACACGATTTTGTTTTCTCGATGGGACAAAGCTGAGGAGAAATGTAAACAAAATTTTATAATGTAAATTGAGAACTTCATAAATGTAAACAGAATTTCATACCATCCAAGGTTACACTCGGGTGCATGACGTGTTACATAAGCAGTGATTGCAAAAGGCAACCCAGAATATGAGAACTCCACGTAACACACACACTAAGGGCTAATAAAGCAGCTAAATGGCTTTGCTCAAAAGCAGCTAACTTCAATAGGAATTATCAGGGTTCATCAAGGGGAAAACAGTTACTGTTTTAATTAAAACTAGGCTATCAACACATAAAGTAAGATTAAGCAATCTTTGACGTGACTAAGGAAAAGCCATTTAAAGAAACACTCAGCTACACAAAGCAGGTATGTTCCATTAGGAAACCCAAATCATAATTAGCGTGCAACACATTAACTTTATGATATTGCTCAGCAACTAGTCACATATGCTAATTTAACACAAGTTACAGATCCAAACACATGCATTTGCTGAACACAATAAATTCTTTCTAAAGGCATGCAAGAAAATCACCATATTCATAGAATACGGAAAAGATGGAAAAGCCCAGCAGTAACACAGCCTTCAGTACTTGCACCACGCCACTGCCCACCTAGCAAATATACACCTACACTCCCAGTACAAGAAACATGTGGGAAGTTCAAATTATTTCAGTTAAATTAGGAAGACACAGTAAACACGTCGAGAATGTCAGACCCGGTCAGCAGGTACAGTTTTGCTCAGTTTGTGAGGCAGAAGCATTGATGGATTACTGTGCAAAAGGCTGCTTTGCCTTCCCAGAAAAAAGCAGGGCCAGTGGCCCCGGGACCGCCAAGAAGGAAGGCTGAGACTGACAGCACTGCTCAGCAGCTCCTGTCCCAGTGCTACAGCCCACTGAAGGCTCTGCGGACACGCTCCTACTCAACACCTCCCCATCCCTCTTCCAGGTAAGAGAGGCACAAACCTAAGTTTGGACTCTGCCTGTTAGAGAGAGGAGCTCCTTAGGAAAATTCAGGACAGTAAGAAAGTTGAGATGACGACCACATTTGGGCCAGCAAATCCCCCTGGGAACAGAGATCCTGGTCCCATTATGGGCTGATCTCCACTCAAGGTAACTTCTGCTCATTCACTAGGTACCTGCTGCTTCTTCAAAGAGCAATCAAGCTCACTGTTACGGGATGCATTGCTTTCTAAGAGACAAAGAGTAAGGAAATCGCCATGTTCAGGTCGCAGGGCTCAATAAGCACCTATATGCCACTGCCATCTGGCGATTACCAGCTGCTTTGGAATTAAGTTGCTGCAAGGATGTTCAAAAGACCAAAAGCAGATAATCATCTCAGGAATGTGACATGTACTGCTTCTGCTCATTTGCCTTTTAATGAGACTCAAAACAGCAGTAGGTCCACACTGCTCTGCTCCCAAAGTCTAAATTAATCACGTCTTTTGATTGACAGATCCAACATCAGAAACTGCCAACCGTTGACTAATTCAGCCGAGCTTCTCCAAAGGGCCATAGTGGGCAGGTCTCTGGCTTGGATACCATAAGGGCATCTTGATTTGCTGTATCACTGGTAGGTAGCGACATTAGTCCAAAAACAGCAACCTGTCACAAGACACAGATTTTCCCCTGACAATGAAAAGACAAGGTAAAGAATGAAACTTGATTTCCTAGAACAAATGTGGGAGAAGAGCCAAATACATTAGAAGCTTATTTTTGGATGTGAAATGCAAACGATGTATTTTACAAAGACAAAATAAAAAAAAAAAAACTAGATTATTATAGCGCATACTGAAAGAGAAAAAATGTATTTTAATCTGTTCAGCCACAGTGACAGATTTACCTTCTCTCTCAACCCAGGATCATTTGTAAAGCTTTGGCTTGAGAGCAGGCCAACAGACATCAAGAACCAAACTCTTCTGAAATTACCAATGCCATTATCAGCAGAGGGAGAATCAGTGAATGACTTGAGAAAGTTATTTGGAGAGGGAAGGGAAAGTCCTGAGGATGAGAAGCTGATGAGCAGAGACAGAACTGTACTGGACTATTTGGGAATACGGATAGGTA
The DNA here is from genome assembly GCF_000687285.1 of Phaethon lepturus. NCBI lineage: Eukaryota > Metazoa > Chordata > Aves > Phaethontiformes > Phaethontidae > Phaethon > Phaethon lepturus. Next base: position 2,185 of record NW_010565094.1, read on the forward strand.
TCAAAGGAGGTATTATGATACAGAATAATGCTGTAAGAAGCAAATATTTTTTAAGTATAGTTTCAGTTCCTCAATAAAAGGTCTTACAAAAGCTTTCAAATATTCATTAAGATTAACAGAATCTCATTAAAGCCTGCTGGGCTGTGTGAATTTTCCCGTACTAGATGTCTGCAGAGAATAAATAATTTGCCTGAAGACAGGGACAGCAAAGATATTTTCATTAAGCCATGCTGCACTCCACAAGCTATATGAGTGTCCCTCCGAAAAAAAAAATCAGACAACATGAAACTCTGCAGACTGGAGCCACTGGCACAGGGTTAGCATTAGCTGCAACACAATTGGGAACAGCAATTGTGGAAACAGCAGAGACAGCCCAGATTTAGGTTATGAATGTACCTCTTGTGGATGAGCAAGAGGCGTGAGGACCAAGCACAAAGAGGAGATAGGGGCAGAGATGTGGCCTCGCAGGGCATCTGTGTGTGGAAAATCCAAATCAGTCTTGTTACGCAGCTCTGGAAGTTATTCCAGCATCTGGAGAAAACATGTTATAACAAAGAAAAAAAAAAGAGTATTTGAGAAATTATCAAAACTTTCAGGCAAAGGACAATTTGAGAGAAGCTCTTTACACCGTTCTTCCTTTGAGATGAGTTTTTGTCCACAGCCCTGCCGAACTTATTGCAGCTTTCCTTGGAGGAGATTGCTATCCATTTCCTTCATTTTACTATGTTTAACTGCATCACCTGAAGATATTTAGGAAACAAGCAGCCATATGAAAATTATTACCCTCCTGCATGCCAGTGTCCTACAGATATAGATTCAGGAGAGATTCAGACTCAGGGTAGGTTTTTGCAGGTGAACCTGACCTGCTCTGCAAACTCTCATGCAGTCCTGCCCACCAGCTTCCTGTGCAATACATCCAAGAACTGGACATCTAGTAAGTACTGATGAACTATGCCAGTAGCTACATTTACAAGACTGATTTTACAAATCTCTACCATAATTTTCCAAGGCATAGAGTAACGGCACAAGACCAACCAGTATGGGTGGGAAGCCCCAGAGCACTGGCACCGAATGAAAGAGGCGGGACTGGAGGAGACCTTGCCGACAAGCAGCAGGACCTGCCCGAGCAGAAGAATTTAATTCCCCCAAGTAACACAACTAATCTGTAAACTTTTAACTACAATAGCAAATCTCATTTCTTTGTACTGAAGAGAAATCATGGTGCAAAGCATTTGCCAATTACCACGCTGTGAAATAAAGGTTGTTAAGTGGCTAAATGTTACTAGTGTCAATCTTTAAAGAAAACTGAAATAAGGATCTTTCACGTAGCTGAACTATGGCTCTGTCATTAAAGATATTCTCCAAATTCAGAAAAAGGGTACCTCAGATTCATCTAATTACATTAACATGATAGACACAGAACAATCCATGGCAGATTTACATAGGGTCTGTTGTACAGAAAAAATCTCATGGCACTTCATAGTGCATTAAACCAGACTCATTTACTAGCTGAAAGCTGAAAAATGTTAGAAAGGTTTACATTGAAAGGCTTGTTTAATTTTTGTTACATGCTGTCCAATGGATTCTTGGTAATATATTCGTATTTACAGAAATCTGTAAATACGAATGGTAGAGATAAGCCTTACAGTATTAATAAATTATTTACCATAGCATTCAAAATATTGAAAGTGTGTTTTACAGTAATCTGAAATACATGGAAAAACTCTTTATCCAGATTTGAGAAATAAGGCTGCCACAAACCTCATTACAGTAATGTACATCCCGCTTCACTTTGGGGATCTTCTTATTTTTGTTAGTAATACAATATACACTCAGAAAACAGCAGTAACTATGAGTTTTGCCTTTTTAAGCCTACAGATTTAGGAGATTGCGTGTCACTAAAAATCAAAGGGGCAATCACCACAAGCCTTTACAGAATAATGCCTTAAGATCTTCAGTCAAGGTGGTGACTGATTCAGGGAGACAAAGCTTCTCAATCCTCATTCTTGAACATCACGGCATACCATGTTGTACTGCGCTCTAGAAATCTTATGGTGTTAGAAATGTTCTGCCAGTAAACCAGGCCGTTGTTGGTAAACGTATGCAAAAATAATTTGGCTTTGTGTTTGCTTATGAACTTCATCATTAAAGCACTTCAAGTTTTGAAGATAACTAAAATATGCTTTAGAAGGCATATCCCCAAACAGTCTTTAAGAAATACAAAAAGCATTGGCAAATAATGCATTGTTTATTCCGAAAAACGCTCAAAGCTGAGAAGGACAAGACATGAAATGTAAACAGTGCGAGCCTGTATGCAATCCTCTAGGTTTTTATTTTTGGCAGTATAGAAGGAGCAAAGCCAACGGTAACAGAAGCCTCTAGATTGTGAATATCGATGGCTAGGTTCCTCATGTACCACAAAAACAAAATCTATTGTTTAGTCCAGAAGGAAGAAGACTGAAAATATTGACAGAACATAGATGGCATTTAGATGGGAGCCTTTCAGTGCCATTTGGTTGGCTTTGAAAACAACACTTGTTACCCAACTAAAAATTGCCTCCGTTTGCAAACAGATGCATCATCATTGGCTGAATCTTGGAAGCAAAGAATAAGGATCCAGCACGGTGAAATCAAGAGGTTTTTAACAGAGGAAAGAAGCACCTTCTACCACCTACCCTGAGCTCACCCCCAACTCCCAGCTCCAGAGAACGAAATGTCTTATGGGCAGTGTGGGAGGACACTCCGCTGCACCCAGCGCACCCAGGGATGGCAGCTCCCATCTAACCACAAACAACAAACACTGCTTTTCTTTAAACCACCTAAAAGCAAAAGCATTTAGCTCACATGGCAGGACACATACCAAACAAGGACAGCATCAGTAAAGCTCAAGTGCAAAGCCCTGGGCTGCCGGGGTGCAAGAAGCGCAAGCACAGAGCTCCTGGCAGACGGGCAGCCCCATCCCTCCGATCTGCTCTCAGGCACTTGCCACATCTCCGCAAGGGCACCTGCAGCCGGCTAACACACGGCAGGACGGTGACATGCGCCACTTCGGAATCGCAGAAAAAGCTGTACATTAAGACCAGCTGCATTTGGAAACCCATATGAGAACAACAAGAAGTAAAGGCTCTACTGGACTCAAAACCAAGTAGCATTTTGCAGCAATACTATTTCAGTTACAAGACTCTCCATTAGAGCCTAGCACAATTTTGTGAAGAGGCATGTATCTTGTAATGAAAATTAAGTATAGACATTTAGTCGGGTTAACATGAAGTGAAACATACACATAAAAAACCAAAAAGATTAGTACATTGAGAGAGGATGAGAAATGTTGGCAATTACTGGTGGACCACACAGTTCATTATTTCTCCCTGAATACTACTTTTTCTTTTCTGTGTCTCGTTACATCTATAGGCATTCTCAGCCTATGCATCATTGCTGTGGAATGACAGCAGGCGCCATTTTAAGTTGGTTTTGTGCAATGCATTGGTACCAAAAAAGCTTGCATAGCCTAATACATTTTCTGTCTACAAACTTAACGATTTTTAAAATTAAAGCCCTTAAGGAATTTTTTTTTGAGTAAAGAAGTTCAAACTTTCAGATGCCAGCTTCAAGCATACTAGTATCAGATATGATTACAGTAATACATTGCATGCACACAAAAATCCATTAACCATGCGAGTACAGTCAGGAGAATTACCAACGGGTAGGGTTTTTTCTGATAACACCAAGTATTTTAATGTACCATTATTAAATAGGAGAACAGCAAGACACAAAGAACTGTACAGCTGTTTCTGATACAAGATCAGACACTGAAGGAGATATGAGCAGAACTCAAATGATTTAAAATAATGAATGGGTTTCAAATAAAATGCAAACATAACCATTTCCTTCAACTTATCAGCGGGGAAGAAAAATGCAAAAGAACTTTCCACAAGAGAACAGTTTGACCTTTTATATTATATAGACTTTCCTCTCCTCACTTTAATTTGGTATTTTCTTGAGAAGTAAAAAAAGCACTGACCAGATGAACAATCTTTTGCCTATTTATAAAGATTTGCTGTATTTTCAAGAAATATTTTAATTCTTTGCTTTTCTCAAGATCCTTCCCCACACTTCACTGAAAGGCAGCATGAATCCTACTTAATTCATGGGAAAGATAGAGCGGTTTACAACGTACTGAAGTAACAACTAAAACTCACTGCAGAGAATTTGGTTTTAACTACCATGGGGTAGTACCTAAAGACAGAAGTATATTCTGCTCTCAGCTCACAGACAGCATTTGGTGTTTTGATACTATTATGATGGCTGGAGGCAAGAGTCAGTTAGGAGTGTCTGTGTGGAAAGTCACCCTTGAGACACCACTGTTGATACACCAGATGAAGCTGTCCTTCTTGCAGGTCAGCGGGGAAAGGCATCCTTCCCTCCGGCTCCGGCTGCAGCTGCTCTTTCTCCTCACCTCCACCACCGCTCTGCTTGCCCCCGTCCTCCTCACTTTGTAGCAGTCCCCACAATACTCCATCCACTAAAATGGCACATGATTTCTGTCTCAAGTAGGATGCATTTGCACTGATGATAAAGAACACGAATCCAGATAAATTGCACCCTGTAAGCCTCTGCCACTGCCAGGTTTAAGACAAAGACAAGGATTTACAGGGATATCTGGAAAGCTCACTGTGCACAGCCTGGGAACTTGAAACATCTCACAAAACGAAACTTAGATTTGCAAAATCTAACTATGCCTCCCAAAGTACGAGAGAAAAGTAAATCATGAGAGGCAACAGATTTTTTGACATCACGACAGTAGATGAATACAAACACACAGAGCAGGACAGAATACGATCTAATCAAACCACCATGCAGGTGATACAGCCTGTAAGGCAACACACAAATGGGCTCAAACATGTTAAAAGAGTGTGTTACAACAATCTAAAGGGTCAAAACAACAGCCAGAATTTGTAATATGCAAATATGTTAAAAAATTAAAAACACAGGGTTGTTTTAATAGTAGCACTTACTACTTCATTAAGGCTTCCTAATTAAGCATTCAATCCCTTGTTGAGTGTTAATCACTGTGCAACTCGCTTACACCTACAGAGGCTGCCTGGCATGAGTAGTATCTGTCGTGGCAACACTCATGCTGTAAAAGTCAAAATACAAACACTGGAGCCATGAAATCAGAGTCCTCTGAAGCTGTCATAGGTTATAGTAATACATAAATCATACAGTCTGCTCTTACCTGAGCAGACACAGAACTGGAACACTCCAAAACAAAGAATGGTAACCCAAACAATAGAGGTTATTTTCCTCCACGTAACTACGGCTTTTTTTCCCCGGTTTATAAACAATCTTCCATTCATTCCCTTAAATTTACAATGTGAGGTTTTAGTTTAATCACACTAGAGAAAACAATTTACTGAGACAGCAAACAAACCAATTTGCTCTAGAAAACACAATTAACATACACAACTGAACAGAATGTTACTTGAGTCCCCAAACTCTTCCAATATTAATGTTTCCCTTTGATAATCTACAGCTAATGTACAAATTCAAAGTTAGCGACATTTAATAAGTATTGTTTCAATATCCCACCCCAACAAGGGATTCCACATAGGGCGCTTGCAGGTTAACCTGTTGTGGTGTTTGGCAAAAATTGTCTGCCCTTGTGTTTGTCCTAACATAGCATCACATTTCAGACACTGACGTACGTATAACATACCATATCTTACTGCTTAAGCAGCACACAGTTCTACAGATTGACACATCTCAGTCGCATCCCCAAAGAAAAACGTCCTTGCAGCTGCTCTGTGTTACACAAGCAATTTAATCTGCTTGGGATTTGGCACTGTTTTCCCAGCGCGAGGGTACACGCTCACATGCCAAGACCTCCCCCCGCCCCCCCAGTGTTCTGATTAGAATAGAACTTATGCAAATCATAGACAGGTCTATTTTTAGCCTGCTTTCCATAGGAAGCAAGACATGCAATTACACTCTGCATAATTTCTAGGCCCACTAACCCATTTCAGTCTGGAGCTTGGCAGAGTAGGAGCCTGACAAAGACGCTGTATGTCTGTTCTCCTGGAACAGAACAAACCTCTTGGGTGACAAACCAACACAGGCAACAGAAAACATTCACAGCAAAGGCATCCTTCAACTGTGTCCATCAGTGGCAGTGCAAGGTCTGTCACAGCTGGACCCCTAAACAGTGTTTGCACAACAGCCGAGTGGGCTCCCAAATACCAGGCCCATCCCACACGTCCCTGCTTTGCACCGCTTTAAAACGCGACAGTTCTCGTAACCATGCAGTTCATTCCCACGCACTGGCCCATGCGGAAACACCACCGATAGGCTTTCTGGGCACGCAGCTCTGTCGGGCTCCTCAGTCCCCCCTTACTGCAGGGCCCCCGAGCTCCAGCCGGGGCAGGGACCCTGCTGGGCACTGGACACAGGTAAAGGAGCAATTCCTGCTCCGAGGAACAGAGCCGTTATGCAGTTTTTATGAAGGAATTAGAGCTTCTCAAACCATCTTTTCAAGGAGCTCAGGAAACCCCAACGCTCCAGAGGCAGGCTGCGGCACTCCCGACAGTCAGCTTGTGCTTCACCAGGGCGCAGCAGTTCAGCAGTAAATTCAAGCTGCAGATCACGCAGCCGTGCCTCACCGTGCTCCCAAGGACTCCAGGAACTTAAAAGCACCAACATCTAAGCACTAGGTCAGCACTCCTCTGATCAAATTAACAGATGTGCCATGTCACAGCAGTATTGATTAGAGACATCTCAAAGTTTAATTGGAAAACATCACCATCACCACCCCCTGCGCAATATGGACAGTCAGCAAAATCCCTGTAACTCCAGATGTGCACTGGCCATGACTAATGTTAATTCCTGACCCAGAGAGTTCACACGGCAATTCTGCATTAAGAGACGCGTTATTCAGTCTGCCACCACAGCTGAAGATTGGGGGCACACCAGTGTGTACTGCAGTACTCCAGTAAGAGACGGAGAAGTCCCTGCAGACAGCCCAGGATGGTGCCCGTGGGAACACATGCCATGCACAGGCTGCAGCGAGTGCGAAGGCTGCAGAGCGGGTCTCACAGGTACCCTCTTTGCACAAGCATGGCTGGAAGGAAACAGGTTTACGTTCCTTAGATTTTTCAACATGTTTCTCAGGAAAAATAAGCTTGTTCCAGAAAACTATCAACGCTGATGTTTTAAAGTGCTGGTATAAGCAGCACTGCAACTTTTAGCTTGCCTAAGTCACACCATTTTCATAAAAATAATATATGAAAAAGACTGTCTCAAAATGCAACCTACAAAGCATTGCTTAGTATCAACTGTGGTTAAGTCACACCCTTAAGGAATCTGACAGGATTTAAAATTTTCCCCAGAAGACCTCTGAGAACGTACTGAACATCCACTCTACAGTTTTACCATAAGTGTACCCAACTCACAGCATTACTGCCCAGTGAGCTAAAAGTAAGAAAAAATAATTCAAGACCTACCACTATTGTTCAAAATACTTTAAGAGTCTTCTAATTCAGAAAATAAGGTAATTCTCTCTTTCACCTGTATGAAGATGTCAGTCAAGCGTCTTTTCCATTCTTTATTTGGCACTACATCTGCACGTGAAAGTACAAAAAAAAGAGCCAGGAGACTTGTCACAGCTACCTACAAGACAGAGGTCAGCTACCAGCAAAGAGCATCCAGAGACACAAGCAAGCTCCTATCTTGCCCTCAGAGACTGAGTGCACATTTATCTGTCACACCCCTGAATCTCAAGAGTTTCACTCAATGAACTACAATTTTGTTATAACTTAAATTTGCAGGGAAGCTTGTGTTTATGATCTTAATGGCATGCTGTTGTTGAAGTAATCCCATAAAGAATGAACATTTCCTTATGTGTTAATCATCGTGTAATGTTAAAAACGAAAGGAATTTATCTTTTCCGTTGCACAGCATAACCTATTATTTCATCGCTATTAATTTAGTAAGGTTTATTTTCAGTTATGGCACACAGGATTTTCAACTAAATATGAAATAATGCCTTCTCTGAGCAGAGCAAGTATGAAGAGCTAGATGCCAGCAAGGAGGAACTGCTCAGCCTTTGGGATCCAATTGCCTCCTAGCAAAGTACAAGAAGAACTGAAATTGCCCTGGCAGCCCTAGCGCATCCCATCACAACTCTTCACTGCACAAACCCAGCTCCACTGCAAGGCGGATCAGAGCAATGGACCTGGCGCAACTGCACCGAAGGTGCCAATTCACGAGCTCCAAAGCAAGTTGTGGGAATGGTGTAAGTCATCACCACTGAAAGCTACAGAAGAGCTGTCAGAATCAACAGTGTGCTCATCTCCACAGTTTGGTGTATTAATTTAAATTTCTAGGACACTTGGGTGGCTGAAGCTGACATATTCCTCCTTGTTACTTACACTCCAGGAGAAGCAAGGTAAGACAGGTGCTTGGGGTCCGAAACTGCTGCGAGCAGTGCGGTGACCACCTGCCTGCCCAAGCTTGCTCCTGAGCATCTGGGGACCCAATAGCTTCTGCCTGGTGTTCAGCACTAGGTTCGAGTAAATTTATAACTTTGAGCTAGTTGTTGCCCATGTTGCAACGTGGGTACCAACCGACTCAACGTGCTCGATACACTCCAAAGAGCAGCACAACAGGCGGGGGCACAAAGAGGTTCCAATGCACCTCATCCAAACAGATTTCCAACGCAAAGACGGGCTCCTCAACCTTCGTGCTCCTTGAGAGCAGGTCTGCATGACAAATGTGCAGTGACTGAGGGCAGATTGGATTTAACAAGGTATCATCGAGATAAGAGTGTATTATGAACCTAACTTGAAATGCAATTATGAAACCGCCCATTTGTAGCAGCAACTCAGTCAACGTAGTACTTTAGCAGATGAGCCTGCTCTGAAGTACAAGCTTCATTAGGCTTTAACTGATTACATCTCCTGTCCTAACCAATTGTTCATAATTTATTTTTATGGTCATGCAGGCAGAGAATTTACAAGATAAATTAGGAAACACTATGTTGATGCAAAACAATGCAGTAGCTTTAGATTTAGAGGAGGATATAGATATTGAAGACTCCCGATTTACTAAAAAAATTTTGCCTCACTATAGTTTCCACTCTAAAATGTTCCATAAATAAAAGTGTTTGGATCCTGGAAGACTCAGGAAAAAAACGGTGAGTGAACCAAAAGTGGTTTAGTAAATCCAACAGTTGAACAATTCCTACACATCAAGTACTCACAAGGTCACAAAACCAGACACACCTCCATTCTAAGAACACAGATCAATTATTACATTCCTACAAAAATGGCCTGTTTGTCCCAAAAAGTACAGTTGTTATAACCTAGTTAGATGTTATTTTCTCTCTAGGGCAACACTAGTAACAGCAAAAAATTAAAAAGATTCAGTTGCACTGCATATATTTGAGTCCACATTTCAACACTTGCACTTTTTCCATAAAAAAAAAAAATCTACTGAACCTAGAACTATTTGAATATGTACTGTACTGATTTAGTTTGAGCGTTAGAGAAAGAGGAACACAGATGCAAACACACCGGTTAGTCAAGAGCCATGCTGAGGCTCAGCCATCACCCAGACCCTCCTGGCCACAGGGCTCTGGCCAGCGCTGTAACCTGCTTCACTGCAAGAGGCAACATTGGCACTGGGGAGGAACCGCATCCTAATAAAAGGACTTTTCCTATCCACCAGCTACACGTCCCCACAGACACCGAGCTGCTGCTGGATGAGCAACACAGACACATGAGGAAACGCAAAGGAAATGCAATATTGTGAATGGGTAAGGAAATGAAGCAGACTTTGCAATTTAAAGGGTATATGTGGAGCGAGACCTGTAAAGGGTCAAAAGCGGAGCCCATGGTCTAACCATGTCAGTCATCACAAAGTCACTAAATTGAAGTACTATTGTTATAGGAACAGCTACATGCCCACAGCAGTGTCTTTTACCTTAGCATTTCCTGGGAACGAGTGACTATGAGTCTATCAGGACATACAGTTCAGCTTTTTAGACAATAGCTACTTTGAAGAACCTTAGATAACTAGTAAAATTACATATTTTTGTTTTCCATATGCTGTATACCATGTAGGTTTCTGACATCTGACAAGAAACGGCATTTCACAGGGAATGATAGGGTTTTTCATAATATAATTGAATTAGTTTACTTCCTTAGGCAGAAACGTAACATCTGCATAAATGCCAGTTTTCTAGATTACTGTTTGCCAAGGAATTTACTGCCAGGATTGTAGACAAAAATTTTTTTTGCTTGAAATGTAATATAAACTCAATTATTTGGCAACCTAGTATATTTGTGTAGTATAAAAAACAATCCAGAAGCAGAGCACCTGTAAGCAGTAGTAAAAATTAACAGGACAGATATATATTTGTGTTTTTATTATTTGCATATGCTCTAACATCATGAAGTTTCTTAAGAAAGTTTAAAGCCTACTTATATTTTAAAAGTCCCTAACAATACTCTGAGTTATTTAAGCCAATGTGGCGCGCAGACGTATATACACAATACATTCAGAGCAGCACTACAGAAAAAAGCCGTAGTACTCAATACTTTCATTGGCAATACTGAATGAAAAAAAACCCGCTATGTCAGAGTGTTTTAAGATATCTTCTTGTCAAAGCCTCCAAAACATAACCACATCTCTGAGCTAAAGCCTGAACTGAGCCATCCAGTAATCAGATAAACAGCATGAGGAAAATGTTAGCTCCTCGATCTGACTGCAGAACTGCAGTGGCACCACCAATAAAAATGCTGGGAGGCAGCAGAGCCTGCTAAACCCAGTACAGAAAACGCGTAGAGGCGTTTACACCTTATGCAGAAGATTATACACACATGGCAAAAACAAAATTATAAAAATTAAAAACCCTAGACTTCTTGTTACATTGTCAGACAAGTATTTCCAACACCTTGCAGGACACATAATGGTTTTATTCTTTATGTCAGCGCTTGCGTTGTCCTCGTGGTATCCAGCATGTGTAAACAAGGACTGAACCAGTTCTAGCATGGAAGAGGCTTTTTTCAGAAACAACAGCCAGTGAGCAAAACAAAGCAAAACAAAATCCAACTAAGCACCCCAGTCAACAACTCTTCCCTTTCAGGATTTCCTCACATCCCTATGCGCCAAGTCTGATCCCATTTACGTCTGCACTCATGAGAACTTCCCGTGGGGCTGTGCACAGCACTGCAGCCATGTCCAGTTCACAAAGCAACCCTGTGAACACATGGATCAAGTTCAGCATTTCACTTGAAGATCCATGCACCTTCCCATCACCTGGCTGCATGAAAACATGTCTAAAACCAGCCCTACGACCAGGGCAGCTACCATGGAATCTAAACGTTAATTCTGTATTTTGTAAATACATCTTTGATTTAATAAATCCCCTTATATCCATGTGCTAAAAAGCAGTATTCACAACTTACATGCTTTCTGCAAATTTACTTTTCAAACTGTTATTATACGTGTGATGAATAACTGGTCAGAAAAATATGGTTGTGCTATTTTGTTGGACAGCAGGGGCGAGAAGGGCATTGAAGGGGGTAAAAAAGGAAGAATGACGGCATTCACAGACTAGCACACTCACTTATTTCTCTAAAGAGGAGAAAAAAAAGTAAGGCATTGCAGAAGAGAGTTATTCCACAGGGCAGACTGTTGTAACTGCAGCCTCAGCTCTAAATTATATAGCCAGAAGGTCATAACGATCTTTATCTTTCTCCTTTACACACACTCACCCATAGATACAATGGCAACTCTATTCCAGTAACAGAGTTAACCTTAAACTTTAAAAGTTACCTTTAAACTGCTGCCTGGTTTGGTTTTTTTTGTCAGCCCCTGTGCTTTGCCACTGTTGGCTAAATATACTCATGTAACAGCAGGCAAAAACTCCACAGCACTAATGATTATTTTCCTTTATTGACAGTTTAAGCTCAGATACCCCTGCTGTGACTCATGTCATTCAAATTATGATGCACCCCTGCTTAGAAAACAGAAATGTTACAGTTTACCAATAAAGGGTTAAGGACTTCCAAATCAGTTCAACTGACCTTGGTATGACTTACCCACAACACAGTCAGCTCTTCAGCAACACAGATGGTTGAACTGATGTAGCCAATGTTTTAAGCTCAGAAAATGCCTTTTTTTTCTTTTTAAATTATTATTATTATTTCCCCATGCTGTGTTTACTGTTTTACATATGCCTCTGACTGCCAAGGAATTGTTAACTAATCACCATGAGATTCATTTTGTTAGTACACAGCTGGGTACTTTGTCATGCAACATCTGCTTCTCAGCATTTCTTTTTCTTATCTATCAGTAGTTTGTAAGAAAACAGTCTCAATGGAGTATGTCAGTCAGTGTGTGGAAAAGGAAGCTGGTAAATGAGTTTATTAGCTAACAGTTATTGATACATAAACCTTCAGATTACTAATGAACCCATGTCTCTTACCTAATGGAAAGCCCACCTAAAGCAGACAAGGAACAGGTAACAGACATTCCAATTTCCTCATTGCAAGGTGCTTATTAGATTGCTGCAACTTAGAAGGAGAACATAACAGGAACACCACACACTCCTGGAGTCATCTGTTCTGCATGACCTGGTCTCCCAACGAGTTTCCCCTTCCACAGCAGCCTGGTGTGAAGCCCAGCTCGCCGCCTTTGCTGCGGAGAGAGGCCATGGCCACGCAGCCCGCCAGCAGTGCCCGACTGCATCAGAACCGCTACACAGAAGAGCGGCCTCACACGAACTCGGCAGCGGGAAGTTGCATTTTGTAGAGTATTCTGAAAACCACTTCTCAAGCGCTTACCAAAGCACCTCCCGACAACTGACCGCAGAGTCAGACAGTTGCCCATTTTACGACCAAATCCACTCAGTTCCCTTGGCCACCAGAACCTGACACGCAGCGCTCAGCAACTTTGAAAAGATGTATTTGCTGCCCCTCCTCTGTGCTTTTATCTACTAAATATTACCAAGAGAAGCTAAAAAAAAAAAAAAGAGAGAGAGAAAACCATAAAATTTCCAAATAAAGTTTTTACATTATAATCTTCTTTTAAGAAATGCTTCTGCAATAAAGTTTTCAGAACATCTGCATTTGAGAGACAGGCAGATTAAGAAAGGGTAAATAACCTATTCATTAAAACAATAAATCTGGTTTTCATAACCAGAACTTACTGAACATTAAAGAAAACTTGCTCTTTATTGCCACCTATGTAAACTTCTAAGCACAGACCACAGGTCAATTCTGTAGCAGATGAAGTTCTAGCTGGCATGCGTTAGCATTTGTTCACCTGGAGAGAGGTCATTCTGCAAGGGGCAACACAGTAGCTGTATTTACAAATATTTTTAGCTTCAGAACAAACTTCTTCCGCTACTTTAAAACATGCTATAAACTAGAACTAGTTGAAGCAGAGACAAAAAGTAAGGATAGCAACTTCACAGCAAGGTAACTGCCATTTTCATTTTTACCTTGTGCTTTCCATCATAAAAATGAGTCTATGTAAGCTAAGTTTCAAAACCTAAACAATCCGATTTTAGATCTCATTTTAGGCCCCCCCTCATGGGCCATGGCTGCAGTCAGATACAAATGGCATGTACCACGACTTGTAGTGAGCTTCCAAGCCACCTATCCTCCCTTCTCTATGTGTAATAAATGGCCACAAAATTGACATATTGGGCAGTGAACAAGAATCAAAGTCTAAAGAACAGAGCAGAAAACAACTGCTCCACGGCAGATGTCTACAACTGTGTGGATGATAATCTATTAGATTCAGTGATTAACTTTCACCAGTTGCTTTCAGTTTAATTTTTGCCCCCAAAAGTTCAGCACAAGGTAGATGTCGTAAACAAAATAATAATGTTTATATAGACTATGAGACAGAAAGGGTCATCCAGTTACAATAATAAAAGTTTCACATTCAGAGCGCTTAGCTCTTGGATTGCAGTGCACTCAGCTCGGGAAGCTTGCCAGTCATCGTCTTTATGCAGCTGTCTCCAAAGGCTGAACTCATTTATATCTGCTTAAAGAGCTCACTAAATTCAAGACTGACACAGAAATGGAATTCTCATAAGAAAGCACTTCAAATAAAAAGACAGCTTTGAAGGCAAAGCCAAATCTAATTTCTATTCTCAATTCACAATCAATCAGAAGACAGCTATGGATGTACACCCCAACAGGAAAACCCAAACTGACAGTACAGTGGTTTTCTGCTGTATTTATTGCATCATTCCCTTTTCTGTCATCCTTGTCTGACCATATAGGTTCTGCAGTAATCTCTCTGAAATGCTTTACTACCACCCAGAGCACAGCATTTCACAGAGCAGGTATTTCTGCTACCCACAGTAGATACTTATTAAAATGCTTCCTTTCTCTTTGCTTCCAAGAGACACATATGAACCTAAATGTAAGAGTTTTGAAAGGTTACCTTTTTCATTTGAATACAAGCATGTGATATAGACTATCATGTACACAGCCAGTCTCAGTGATGCAAACAGAACTACCATATAAGTTGATTTTATTTTTTTATATATCTCTCTCTATATCATCTTGCCAATATAAGATACAGCTAGATGATGCAAAACTACCCTGCACTTATGATCTTAAGAATTACATCAAGCAATTCTGACAGCAGGTACCTGACCTAACAGTATTCATCATCTCACAAAACTGTGACTGGATTGCAGTGAAGACCCTTTGTAATTTTACTTGTCCTATTGAGTCAGAATCATAGCTAGCACTTGATTGTTACTAAACAAAACCATTTAAATCCCAAAATTGACCATTTAGTCCCCACTGGCAGCTATACAGAAACAGCAAAGAAAAGAAACCAGACATCTTGCTGTTCAAATAAATAATGTGATGAAATGGAGATTAGCTTTTCCTTAACTGCCAGTTTAAATTCTTATTAAGAGACTAATGGGGCTTTCCTGAAGGCACTTGTCAAAGCAATCAGGTGAAACCAATGCTGTGCGTGTTTGGTACGCAGCACAGCAGCATCTGCTCGGAAAGCTCAGCACCCCATGCACTGTGTGCAGCGGAAGCCTTTACTGTGCCAGGAGGAGTATTACTGGAAAGGGGTGACTGCACAATTTGTTACTGTACAAACAGAAAAAAAAAAAACAATCCACATCTGACATGGAGGCTAAGAATAAATTTTGAAGAATAACATTTCAAATATCCTCTACTTCTAAATTTATTTTGCAGTGTTTGCAGTAGCACTGAGGTCCAGCTAAGTCTGCAGGCATCACTCAAATTTCCTGCATTTGAATCAGATGCACATTGTTATTTCAAATAGAATATTTTTACCTCCCAGTATTTGTTAAATATAAGAAAAGCCTCCCACCTTGCATTTAAAACCTGTACTTCCAAGTAACAACGAATATTAAATCTTTCCAGATCACTGCAAGCAGCTTGAAGAAAGGGTCCAGTTCATGTGTCCTGATTTCCAATTCCTTAAATAAGATAGAATGTTCTGTCAAAGAATTTTTTTTTTTTTTTTTAAGAAAACATGAAGGGTATTGTTTTTCTTTGCCATTTCCTTAATAGCCAACATCTCTGCAACCACACAAACCAGGAAGAGCAATGGACCTCTTAAGAGCATAGCTCAATTAGAAAAAAAAAAAATCAGATGTATTTGCCACGAGGCAATACATAAGAATTTCAGAACAACAAATTTTATGCTCCCTGAAGATGATTCAACAAAGCAGGAATTGATTTAAGTCCTTTTTCTCTTTGCTGCATTTCACCCAGTGTAAAGAAAAACAGTCCACAGAAAGAACTTCCTTAGGTAAAAACCCTTTTACTATTCCTACAGCGCAACACTTCTCATTACATATCAGAGTTTGATGACTGAATGGAAGAATATCCTATTTTTAGTAGACATTTAGCAGAGAAAAAGCAGAGAACACTTGGTAGTTTCCGAATACTTTAAAACTTCCCTGTGGAAATACTACACACACTTGTGTATAAATACAGGCTGATACAAAGGTTAACGAAGACCCCAGGATCCCATCCTCGGGGCCATCACTGCCCCCAGAAGGACCACCACAGCCTGAGGAAAATAATTCCATTTTAAGCAGTGTCCAGCACCACAGTTTGAACAGTAACCCATCCACAGAACAATTTTCATGTTCCCTCCTCAGCACAGCACTTCCTCCCTCTGCAAAGGCCAGAGGAGGCTGATACCCTCCCGTTTCCTAACGGACACAACCTGCCTTGTCATGTTTTCGTAACGTAATTTGTGCTAAAATCAGACTGTCGCATGGCCAAAGTCTATTAAATTTATGCAAATCACAGCACAGTAATAGTGTTCTCCAGTCACCAGAGAGTGTCAAATCTCAGTATTTGGGATAAGGAACTGTTTGAATAGCACAAATGCTTCCGGTGCGTCTTTGAAAAGCAACTGATAGTTCTGATGGCAGACAGCTAATACTGGAAAACAGCTTTAAGCAGAGAACTGTGCAAATCACTTATCTATGTGAATCTTTAAAAAGGTGCCAAGAACATTGTTTCAACAATATAAATACTTGTGATTTACAAGTATTTATATCTCCAGGTTCAGATCACAAATGGACTGTTCCACCGACGCAAGGGCAGACCGTGACACCGGCAAGGACCCACCAACACCCACCCACGGGCAGACGCCAAACGCCATCCGAGCTGTGACCATGGGGCATCTCACCTGCTCGCTGATCTGCCTTGGAAATACCTTTAAACTTCACTCACCACCCGAGACAAGTCAGTCTGAACGACACCCAAAATGGCGCCTGCGTTTGCACATGAGCTTACAGGTGGGTGACGTTACTATTTGCACATCTGGATTACCTGGACTCGTATTTGTGCGAGGGCCCTGAAGCGGGAGACAAGCAGTCACCACACTCTTACTGCCTCCTGCAAGTTTTCACTGAAGTAGAAAGTTTAATGTGAAAGATTCATATTAACAAGGCTATCCAGCTAGCAAAACTAAGTAACAGTGAAATATTTTCAGTGCAGTACCTTATGGCTGAGCAGACAAATGTACCCTTTTCCCCTCACGTTACTCCATTCTGCAGTGACAAAGCGGCAAGAGATTGAGAGATTTATGCTCTAAACTCAAACCTCATTTTGAATCCATACGCTTTACGCAGGGGTTAGAAAAGATGTCCCCGGCTAAGGAAGACCCGCATATCCTGAAATATTTTGCACAACAGAGCAGAACAAAAAGATACAATACACAGTACAGTGTCAACAACATTCAGTCCACTGCAATTATTTGCTATTTTGATGAGCATTAAGCACCCTGCCCTAATAAATTTGTTTAAGCAGCATCTCCTAATGGGCATTAATTACACTTTTCCAGCATCCCTACCTTCACCAGAGAAAAGTAATTACTCACTGCTGTCCTACAGAGAGAGAAATAAAATCCACAGGATTAGGGTTTTTTTTATACTGAGTAAGTAGGGCAGATAGGAAAGCCTGCAATTTAGAGCCAAGTTGTTGTAGTTCGTAATTCCACGACACGAGCAATACTTCAGGCCTTGCATTGAGTAAAACAGTTTTCCTGCTGCTTGTAAATAAGCCACAAAATAGAGTTTAATAATAGTACATAGGTCTGTCAAGGACATAACTATTTGTACTTTCCAAAATTTGTAAGAGGACACAGCATAAGCCAGGTAGCCGTTATCTCAGCTATTCTGTATAGTTAAACCACCAGCTGCACGTACCCACCAACATTTCATACCTTAGATATCAGTGAATCCTTTTGAAAAATATTTTTAATCATAAATATGGCATATTAATGCTTCTGTAATAAGCCATTTTAAAAGTACATGCATGCGTGGCATCAGAAGATGTCAGAGATTAGAATAATGGACAACAATTTTTATGTATTCATACAAAACTGTTTTATACAATACAACTCTCAATATGAAATAAAACCGCAGTGATTCTGTCTTCAAACTTATGTCATTAGCATTTTTTGTCATATACCAAACACAGTGCATTGAAGTTCACAACACACTGTCAACTTGAAGCAAAGCCAAAGCAGTAAGTATTTCAAAATATTGCTCAGCAATGGAACACCATATTTGATTACTTATCGGTACTTCCACTCGATGGTGCCCACAGTACTAAGCAGTTTTCACAAACAAGTTCTCCCTGCACCAAAGCATTTACAATCTAATCTCACCGCAAAGAAGATTAGTGAAATTACTGAGCAGTAATAGTTTCAGCAACAGAGGTAAAAATACCTCCCCAGCACTTTTAGTCAGCTGATTTCTGAGGAATTCTTTAGACCAACAAAGGACGAAACAAGCCATTAAACATCGTTCCCCAGGATTAATATAGGGCTTTGCCTCTCTCTTACGTAAGAGGATTCTGAAATTCCCCCCAAGTACATGCATTAGGAGAAAATCATTTCCACAAACCTAAAACTTTAGGGCTTAGTTATTTCCTGATAGTTCTGTGGTTTTAGAGGAAATAAACTGAATGTTAATCCTTTTGCATTTAGTGAACAGCACCAGCAAACTGCTTCCGTCTATTGGAAGAGGTCAGGGTAGACTTGGCACATAACCAAAACAAAGCTGCATATACTGGCAATGAAATCGTAAAGGCTGGGGAAAGCTTAAGCAGTTTGGGGTTTGGGAGTTGTTGCCTACTGAGCAAAAACTGTGGCAAAAGGATTTAAAAATCCATCCATAAAAATCAATCCTATGTCCTTAGCGTTTTTCATACAAATCACTTAGTGCAGGTGGGAAAACTCAATCAGCATGTTGATTTACACTGAGTTCAAATTAGTTGTCAATGCTTTTGTGCTTTGTTTTTTAATAATGTCAGGAAAAGAAGAAATAACCTACACACATGCATGTCTGTATTCAGCTGCAGGAAAAAGACGGTAGGCCACCAGCTGTGCAAACATAAGATATGTACCAAACAGAATAAAACAGCCCCTATTTCTACTTCAGTTATATTTTTGTTGTGATCTTCCAAAAAGTCTTGCAGGAGAAGGGAAAACTTGTATCAAGACAAGTGCTTCTGCTTTTTGTTTTGATTTGTTTGTAAGAGAGTGATTTTCCTACCCAGACTCACCAAGTTTTATGCTGGACACTGCGCCCCTGCTATGTGCTGCTTTTTGAGAATCCAGAACGCATGTCCAAGACACTACGCACACTACGTTTTTCTAAAGACTGGCTACAACTACAGCAACTATTTAAGAGACACAATACCTTTTAAAGAGGCTTGCTTTACTAAATTACACAGCGAACCACGTAGTCACCTAAACATTATATAGACTTAATTTCATTATCTTTAAGTTACCTTTGTTAAAAACATCACACAAAACAAAAGCACTAAGTTGTGTTATCAGTTGCTTTGCCTATTTCTTTGTAACTTTTACTACCAGTCTTAGCCACCACAGGAATTTTATTTTCAATGACAAGAATAATTTATTTATGCTTAACACTGAATCAGATAATTTTTTTCTTAGGATATCAGGAATTAAAACTGGTTTAATTTATTTGGATTCACCCAGCCACCTGAGACCTACTCAACTGCAGATCCAAATACCTTAGGCCACGTTTTAAATTTCTTTCTGGAAACCTTTTTGGTCAGCCACCAGAGGCTGCGCTACTAGACTCCCCGCAGCAGTGGGTCTCAGCTTGCAGCCACTGAAGACCGAGACACCCTGAACGACTCCCACGGTGTTCATGAAACGCTTAAGAAAAGCGGACAGATTAAGAATGGGCTTAACTTCGCCACACAAGACTTGGTGACACTGGAAAATTCAAACAAGTTGAAAGTTACCGCTCTAAAGCAAAAAACACTTTCTACCCTAACATTATTCCCACTAACAAATTAATTTGATAAACTACATCACTGGATCAAACAGTAATTAAGCAGCCACTTCAGATGGAATTTTTTCTCTCATCTGTTCTTTCATCAACATGAAAGGAGATTTTTTTTTTTTTAAAACGTTTCTTCTAGCTAGGCACAAACCCGGTGCGTACCTCGGGCGGGGGATCTGCCGAGACGGCTCTCCACCGGACAACGTCGGCACCAAGCAGGGCCCCGGCGGCACCGGCAGCTGCTTCTTCCCCCACCACAACTGCAACGCCGCACTTCCCCATTGAAGCCCAGCACCGGTGCTCCTGCCCGCCCCGCCGCGAGCTGAGAAAGAGCATGTGGAGAGACCTGCACCTTCTCCAAACCGAGGGGAAGCAGGATACAAGATGGCCCGATGCCCTGGCTGGAGAGGCCTTCGGCAGAGCGCTGCGGAGGAGATCAGCCCCCCCAGACTCCCAGAGGCAACGCGCCCTTGCCCCGTACCAGCAGGCCCCGCTTTGCCCACGGAGCACGCCAGAGCTGACAAAGCCGTTCAAAGGGCAAAGAGATGGGTCCTGGCAAAACAGTTCCCAAATCGCACGCCACATCCTCGCCTGCATGCTAAGAGAGTCCTTCATAGAAGAGACACAATTTGCATCCCAAAACATAATACTGAACATTGAACTGCTCTCAAAATACAACCGCGAAACAATCCTACTCCAAGTGAAACTAATTTCTCCCTAAATGTTTTATCAAAAAAACCTCTGGCAAAGGCAGCAGGGACATTTCAGTGGAAACTCAGCACTAAATACATTCCTTTATATTCTCTATGTTAAAAGCTTGATATACAGGCTAAACCACTATCAATGGCTGTTTTTCAGAGCAATTTCTGGCAGATGACTGCATAGATCTCCCAACTTGTATTTTTAAAACTCAGAATGGCCTTCAGTGTTCTTCATAGCTCAGAGAAACTGGCCGACGATGTATACCTCAAACTGTATTTGATTGCCAGGAGGTAAACAACACTGGAACACACTAACCACTCATTTTTATTTCTATTTGCACTACAAAGAAGTGAAATGTCTAATGGCCAGGCCTAAAAATGCATGTGGGTTTTTAGTTCTTGTTTTTTCTTCTAAATGACTATGATGTTTAGTCTATGATACATCTTGAGTTGAAAACTTCAGAAAGTGTTTTTCTGTAAGCCTGTAATGGCCTGCAGACAACTACTGAGGGTTGTAAATCTGCAAGCCAGGAATCCAAGACGGAGTAAACGTCACCCCAATTCACATCTTCCAGGTGCCGGAATGACTTGTTGTCAAGAAAAGTGGTTTCTTTAAAAAAAGGAAAAGTTTCCAATTTTCAAGTCTTTTTTTCAATTTTTCAGCTTTCCAATTTTTCCAATTTTTCAATTCTTTATTTCCTATTGTTAATAAGCTTCATAAATCAACCTTGGAAACACCCAGGCTGTCTCCCACATCTCCTCTGCCACGGCGTTTGCAGCGGCCCTCGGGCATTCATCCCACGCTACGGCGGCAGCCCCGTGGCACACCGCGCTGGACGCGACGCGTGCAAGGGCGCAGCTGGACGCCCCTGCCCAGCAGGACAGCTTGATGCACTTGTGTCGAATGTCACAGTCGGGAGGCACGTCAGAGCCGAGAAGCGGCCAACGCGCCCTGGAAGCAAACATTTCAGGTTTCACCGAGCCAGTTTGCGGAGCAGGCTCCCGGCCCGTGGGGTGCCACCCTCCCCAGGCACGCAGCCCACGCACGCGCCACGCACCAGCCGCAAGCGCCCAGCGGCTGCGAAGAGGCGCTGGACCCTCCTCTGCAACGGGGGAGCTCTTCCAAAGGTTTCTGTGCCAAGCTTGTCCTCACACCCTGTCTCAGACTGCCGTGCTCTTCAGCCCCAAACGGACACACAAGTGTGTGTAAATATGTATTTACAGTCTGACAAAGGATGGGAGGACTGCCACAGCCCCACTTCCCGAGAAGTCCAGGTGACATCCAGCAGTATATGAACATTCAGGGCTGTAGGGGATTCTGGGCAACTTTTATAGAAATTTCTATAGTCCCCCCATGACATTTATGCAGTCAAAAGCGGACACACTCCCATTTCAGCCGGGCGCACTTGGAGGGGACGAGCTTCACCCCGGCAGAGGCGTCCATAGGTGTGGGCCTCCACAGGCTCCTACAGCTCCCAGCTGGCCCACAAAAAGATGAAGTTTTAAACAACATGCAGAACATGAGGGACGTGTTCCCAGGTCTTCCATTTGAAGGTATGCTGGGACCAAATGAGAAAAAACTGAACATCTGTGCCTTCCCACATACAGTTCCTAATTTGCATGTACAAGTCACTAGAATAGTAAGTGCTACAAGGCAGAGTTCAAACAACTACTGAACTTTTTTGAGTGCAATGCCAGGGACTGCCCCTGGCACCTTACACACCTGAAGACGTTTCCTGCTATCAGGGATTATCTGCTGTGGGTTACAGCCTTGTACTTGCGCTGTGAGAAAAGGAGCAACAAACTCTTAATCCTGCTCTTTTGTACCATTATTGCATATTCCCATTCCTTGTACTCATTTCCTTTGTGTGGTAAGTCCACCTCTCTCTGTCTCACTGCATGAGAGTTTTTTCCAGGCTGGTGATGTCTGTCTTTGCATCTCCTCTACTTCCGTCTCTTTAAGATAAGGTGAGCAGTCATCCTCAAAGCACTCCCTAATATTATTTGCAGCAGCCGGCAACACCAGCTTATGACTTGTATCTCCCACGTTCCCTGCTGGATCCGACCTGCCTGGCACATGTCAGCTCAGGAATCTGTGCCACGGCGAAGCAAGGTGATGCTACAGGCTCCTTCTGAACACCCAGTGCCAGAGATGGTCCTGGATGGTCCCAGCCTCACCAAACCAACCCGTTTTTGCAGAAGTGCAATGCAACTATTGTTGTAGTCAGATTTTGGGTTAGGTTCTCATGTTAGAACAATACTAGTCTAGATTTGTAAGAATGCATGTTCTCTATTTCCAAATGCAGTGGATTTAAGAAGAGACAACTTTAGTAACAAATAATTCACAAAATCACATTAACCTTGTTGATTGCCTTTACCAGCTTTTTGAAAGAATACTTCAGTATCATGCAGATGGAAATAATGCATTTCTAGAAACCAAAAACCAGAATGCTTCTGATGTTTATATAGCATCCACAATCCATATTCATAAAACACCACCTGTTAGTCTGATTGTATTTATTACCAAAAGTCAGTAATGAAACGGCACTGAAGTAGAACACAGTAAGAATCAATATTCAAGTGTACCATGATTTGATAGAGCTAGAATTTAAGCTTTACAGTTTTTATGCAGGTAAGTGAAGAGATATGGCAATTGAGAGCTTAAAGGAATTAACTTTTTACTCCTATCTCAGAAAAATAATTTACAGTGGATCAAGCCATACAAACTAGACTACTATTCACCCAATGAAGAGTGACACAGGATGGGTAAGTAGACACACTAGCGATTTTCAAGATGAAAGTTACATTCAGCCAAGCGCAAACCAACAATTCATGAAACGTATGTATTGAAAAGTAGCCTTAAGCAAGCATTTTTAAAGGTACCTACAAAAACACACTTTAAAAGGTCACTGTCACAGAAAGCCCAGTTATGTCTAATAACCTTAGTGTGCTTTGCACACTATTGTTTACTGATTGTTACTTTAACACATTGCACTTGCATATGACAAAAAAGCACAGCTGACATAAGCTTGAACAAAAGATTGCTATGATTGTATTTCATCTTGAAAGCTACACCTAAGCTAATCACAGAACACGGCTATGTGCAAGCACCCATATCTGCACCTTAAACAGCGGGACAGCTTGTACATCGGTTTAACAGCCAGTATGGAAAAATTAACATAAACCCCAGTGTGCCTTGAACTGCTGCACCCATACTGGCAATCCCCCTTTCTCCATTAGTGCTTTTAGTGCCTCCTTGATACCACACCGGCAAACGCCCTTCCCGATACTCCCCTTTCTCACCAAAAGTATATGCTCTTGCTTTTAAAACTGATGAGCTTGGAAGCCAGGTCATCGTATTCCACCTACTGCTGGTACGTCACCTGGGAGCAGCTCCCCCTCCTACTGTGACCTACTGAGGGCCCGAAAAAGATTAATTTAACACAGATTCAAATACCAATTAGCAGCTGAGAAGATGAATTACTTAGGATTCTGGTTTTGATGACGGTGTAACGGATCAATATAGTCCGCAATCTTCCTACTGCATTTTCCCCTCGCCTTCTGTTCAGCAGAACTAAATAAGGAATTTACTCTCAAATACAAAGAGCTCATTTTTTTTTAATCCAAACCTACTACTCTCAGGAATACTATTGCTTTGAAGAAGAAAATTGTTCCCATTCAGTGAACAAGATGTGATTTAACTAAGAGCCCATGAATGCAACAAGATATTTCTTAAAAGAAAGCATCGTGAATTAAAAACAAGAACCAGAAAAATGAATTCTAAGACCTTAAAACAGAGCAACAATCAAAACTAGAGTAATTTATTTCAGTTATCAATCTGAATGCACAATCCTTGTTATATTTTAAGATTTTTTAATGAATTATCAGCTGAAAGATATGTTGAAGCAGATGTTTCAGTAATAAAGGAGCACGGTGCATACCAAGTTATACAAGCACAGCTTGTTTACTTCAGGAATTTTTTAAACAGACAGTTTAGTTTTAAAGTGTCTTTGTTTCATAAAAGCAAAATGAAAATTCTTTTAAAAAATTAAGGAAATTACATCTTCGAGAGCGATAAAAAACAGCCATTTTCTACAACTGACTAGCATTTCATTAAAGCTAGCCAAGAATTCACGACCAATACCTAGACAATAATGATGAAGATGAAATCTGTTGTTGAAATCATGGCTTCTAATAAAGGTTCATGTTTATTTCATTCTTGGCTTCATTCACATAGAAGAGGAAGCCTTCTGCCACTGCAGAGTAGTGGCAAAATTACAGTTTCAAGGATTTTAAACAAGTTCTGCGTTGGCATGTAAACGTAAGCGCTTTTTTTTTTTTTTTTTTAATAGCAAAGCAACCTAAACATATACACAAGAATTTCAATCAAAACCGTCTACTTGAATGAGAAAATTTATTTCAGTTATTCCTGGAAGGAAAAGTGCTTGATCGTTCAGTGCAAGCGAAAAATCTCATTCCCCTAAACCAGGGGAGACGGACACAGAGGAGGTGGGTTTGGAGAAGAACACTGACTGCCCTACCCACTCTGCCACCAGCTCCAGGTGGATACAAGCCTTACTCTGTGCTATTCTACTGGGTCTCTCCTGAGAGACATCAATGCACGGTGCAGGGCAGAGAATGGCTCTCCTGAAGGGAACAAAAAGGTACAAATTAAACCCAAGGTGTTAAGCAGCACAGTAGCAAAAGCCACACGAGGCCTCGTTATCATTTGAAACTAACACACCAAGAAGGAATAATTAGAACACATTTATGGTGAAATCATTAACACAGTACTCATCACAGTAAAATTTAAACAAAGGAGTATGTGAAAGGGAAAGGTAATGTGTTCCATGCCAAGAATGTTTATGTAAGATGAATATGAGAAACAAGATTATAAATTACATGCACATACAAATACCCATCCCTTGGCAAGTGCTTGATAGTCCTCTGCATCCACATACCTGAAACGCAAGCTAATAGCTTTTTATATAAGATGGCTCGCTCAAACTGCTAAAGGACACACTATGGCTACTGCCAATGCTTTAGAGAAATGACAGCGTCCAGCAGAAAGCATTTCTCGTTCAGTTTTCTTTTCCAAGACTGCACATCTGTCTTCTGCCCAGTTTCATGAAAGAGGGATACCCTACACACTCATTATAGCAACACCGTATGTTTTGGGGTTTTCTTGGTGGGGTAAAAATAAATCAACCTTTCCTCCTTTCGTATAAAAATGGATCAGTTCGCCACACGCTCTCAAGCGAGGAGGGCAGCCTTCCACACCCAGCAGCCCCCCACCTACTGCGCATCAAGGAATGGAAGACCTGAACTGGCTGCCTCAACTCCTCAGACTAACACATTAGTCTGTCTAATCGCCGAGCTGGCCTACTGCCAGCTTCCAGAGAAACACAGAATTAGGGTAATGCCTTTCCTTCGAGAGGCAAAATTATCCTAGTGTGTACTCTGATCTCCATTTTAACACGGCATATTTAGAATTCAACTGGTTTTGTGAAAACAGCCTCACAGTGCGGTGTGCCCTCCTCTCTGCCCTAACTGCCAAACATGCCAGTGTTTACCCCCACACAGAGACTTTGTACCTACCTCGAGCACAAGAGAAAATGTAAATTAATCGTATATACTCAGCCTCGAGTATTATGTCTCGAGTGCTGAATCCTGATCTGAGTCACTGTATGTCATCACCATTTTCATTCATTCTGCTTCAGAAAGGGGAGCCCGATGCACAAGCTGACTTCTAAACATTTCCACTAACTCCTGTTGGTAACGGAGGCATTAGGGATCGATCACCACGCAATTTTACAGTCACATGAGAAAATGCATCCAGCAGTAAGTTGTCTTCTTGCAAGCTTGTACTAGATTTTGATCAGAAGGGCATCTTGGCAAGATAAGGCCTTGCTAGCTTCAAGATCCTCAAGTCCCAAGAGCATTACATGATTTAGTGAAAGTCATTGACTCAAAAAAAATTAGTTTGGTACTGAGAACTTCAGAGTACTACATCCACCTGTCAATCATCTCATTCTCTGTACTTATGCATCGTAATTCAAATAAAGCAATAGATCTCAAGTAGTTAGAGATGTCATGTCAAAAAGCTGCAGACTATGGTTGAGCACACACAAAGCAGCAAAATGCGTGAGCTCTGGACTGGGGCATACTGGTATGTATTGTAAACAGCATGAAGGACTGAAAAAATGAAGACCCCATGAGTTCTGCGAGTATGAGCTGGGAAGTCCTCCATGTGCCCCAGCTGGGAAAAAAAACCAAACATCTCAAAGCACAAACTGACACCTTAAAGCAGGCCAGGCCATCCAGACTGGAGATAACAAATAAACGCCCCAGCTGGAGGAAGAGCTCCAGCCACGACTGTGGAAGTTGTGCAAGTCAGATATGAAACAAATACATCAGAAATCAAGGTTTAATAATTTCAGGAGCACTGAGACTATTAAAAAATTTAGTCTGAATTTTTAATTTTGCAGCATTTTTTTATTAAAGGTCAGTGTTGATGCACTAGAGCCACCATACATTCTCTCAATAATCAAGGGACAAAACTATGTATCCGGGATGCGTTTCTCAAGCAGAAAAACTGCAAGACTCTGCCACTTCTTCCCAGATGCTAGTTATAGGGGCCATGAAACCATAATAATTGTCACAGAGTAGATGTATTCATCAAAGCTCCTTAGTCTGGAAGGAAAACACACTCCTTCCTACACTGTATCTGGCAACTCAAGCTGCAGAAAGAGGAACTGCCGATAATCTGTAATTTTTGTTACTTCATGACTGCAGCCTAGTTTTGATGTATTTTGGCTACCATGCTGCTATCAAGAAAGAAGGCACTCAAAGTTATATTGATGAGTATTTTAGCAAGCAGGTTCACCTGCACATATAAACATCTTTCTGGCTAAATCTGAATGCCATATGGAACTAGTAGGTACCTTTAGAGGATGAACTTAGCACTCAAAGACAATGGACTTGACTAAAGCAAAATGCTTTAGATTTTCCTTAATGGAAATAAAAGAACCTGCAGCAGTGCCAGCTAGTTACAAGGCTAATGTACTAATCCAAGTAACACTGGACAGGGAAGGTCCGCGAGCCGTATGGCAGCCACCATTTGCATGTAATCAGGTTATTAGCTTGAAACCAGCACTTACCAAGTGTGCCTAAAATACAAATGCACTCATTATGATGAGCTGGCCTACGTTAGCGTGCGTGCACATACATACAAATATCACATTGCACAAAAAGCCTTATTTCTCTGCACTGCTCACCTGATCAAGATGATGATGAATTATGCAAAACTAGAGGTATGGTTATAATCCCAAACATCACCTAGAATGAAGGGCTATCTAACTTTTATTTAGACAACTCAGATCCCAACATTAGTCCAGGTATACTG
Organism: Phaethon lepturus; assembly: GCF_000687285.1. NCBI lineage: Eukaryota > Metazoa > Chordata > Aves > Phaethontiformes > Phaethontidae > Phaethon > Phaethon lepturus. Next base: position 30,143 of record NW_010565094.1, read on the forward strand.
GCAGGGAGCTTGAGAGCAGTCTTCTGCAGACTTTGCTAGGTCGGCCCATACCAATACCGGAACCAAAGATCTTCCAGCTAGCCTGCACGCACCTGAGCCAGACCTTGTCTGGGGCACGGCTGCGGCACCGACGACACTCGTGCCCAGCCGCGGCACACCGGTCTCGTTCTCCCGCCTCAGCAAGTAAGGGCAGAGCAAGAAAGGGAAGGACAAATTTCTTCATCAACAAAATGGTCCATCATTTGTGATGTGCAGTTAACAGATGGCGTCCAAATTAACATTCATATCTTTCAAGTGTCTTATCAAACAAGACTAAACAGCATCTTGAAATTTCCATTTCAAATTTTCTATGAGCTTGCTGTAAGTATCACAGACAGATTTTTACTGCTGTCAACTAAAGCTGTTGCAGCCTTACATGAAGGACTACATCGCTACTTGAAACAAAGCAGTCCAGTCCCCCGACACACTGTTCAAGGCCACTGGGACAGCTGCACAGGCTTCACCTGGAAGATGGAGCCAGCTCTTAAACACCAAAGTTGCCCTTCTAAAATGCAGAGGCAGACCATGAGCATCAAGGCCTTATACACACCCTAAAACTCAGACACAAGGCAGCAGACTGCTCACTGGTAAAGACACCTGAAGTTGGATCCCCTCAGAATTCCGTCCCAACAGCCCTCAAATCCGCAGAGCCATCGGGCACACGGAGGCCTGCTTGGCAGAGCCTTTCAACATGAGGGTTCATTTGAGAGAGAACACTTTTGACTGGAGAAAAACAGGACACATGGGACCTTAAAAACCAGTAATGCAATTACGGGTCTCTGAGAATTCAGACAAACTATGGGCACCTCACGGACTGCCAGCTCCCCAGCCCTCGCCACCTTCACCATCACCCTGCACAACCCCACGCATCTTCCTGGCTGCCTCCCAAAGGTCAGCAAGACTGGATTGTCCTGGATCACAAGGGGTAGAAGGCAAGCCAAATTCAAAGTCACAGGTCTTCACAGACCACAGCTGCTTTGTCAAGAGCTTTCCTAATTGCATATACCCTAACTGGAATACCGCCACTGAGCACTACTGTGGTGATCTTGGGGGGAGAAAAAAAAAAAAAAAAAAGACCAACCAAGAAAAACAGTATGCTTTAAAATGCTGTATTTAAGGACATTAAGTCTAACAAAGAAAATTACTGCAATAATCATCTGATGTGGTAAATAAGCTCACAGTATGTTCCTGTATGGGAAAAACTGCTAGATCTGAAGCTTCAATTTGATTTGTTCCAAAAGTTATATAAAATCAGCACAAAAATGCTTTTTACAGCTCAATCCAGTATTCACTTTACAAGCTCTGGATGACTATGCTAAATAGCACGGGTCTTTGCAAGACTCCAGCAGTAATTTCCTTCTGTTGAGAAAGCTTCCAGTATTTTAACCAGTTACTAACCCACAGAAGAATTCTGCTCTCACCTGTCATCAGTTACACTGCCACACAATGCTCACTCGGTGAGAGCCTTATTCAAGGTCTATTGAGACCTTGCTGAAAGTCTATCTGAAAATCCACTACAAAAAAATAGTTGGATTTGATTAAATCAACTGGTGGTTTTCAAGAACTAACAGACTTTCTTATAAAAAGCAACATACTCTCCTCATTATGAGGTATTTATTCATATGCCAAATAGCTTCATTCTTAATTGCAGTTTTAACCAACTTGCTAGAATCAGAAGTAAGTCCTGTTGCTCTTCTGGACCCTTTTTCCAATGGGACCATATTCCCCACCTCCCACCCCTTCCACACCACGGGCAATTTAAGAAACAGGCAACATGTTGCTGTTTAGTTACTTCATATTTGTAACTCCTAATAAACATCACCTGGCTCTGGCCATTTTCTACCATTTATTGTACCAATTTTTTCTAAAAATCTTTTCTGCCAGTTTTAACTTGATAGTTTGAGACATCTGTTATGGAAAGTCCCAGTACAGGAATACCCCTATTTCCCTCCATAGTAAACAGAAGAAATTCCTTTGATCTTCTGTTAGTTTCATCTTCTGTGAGCTTTCTCTTTTTAAAAGACTTTTATTATTGTCTTCTATCTTAAACAATTTGTTCCTCGATTTTTTTTTTATCCTCTTATTTTACATTTAACTTGCAGCAGTTTGTTCTTTTCTATTTTCTTCAGACGGGATTTCCAATTTTGGAAATAAAACATCTTTCAAAGTGTACCAGGCTTCTGTAAGGGGTTTTAAGGTGTGCGTTTGTTTTTTGGGTTTTTGTTGTTGGGGTTGGGGGGTTAAATTTGTTTAACAGCTGATAGCATCAGGACCCATTGCAGTCTCTATACAGCAGATGACTTTTCATTAGTGAACTAATGAGGAAAATCTGATTTAAAATACATATTACCTGAAATCAAATAGCAACCCAGTAGTTACAAAAGAAGTGCAAGACAGGTGTTAAACAAAGAAGCCGTGCAAAGAGTATGACAGACTTCGGTCATGGAAATACTGATACCAGCTGGGATTCAGAGAACCACGGTTTTACCAAGGAGTGTCTTTGTAAGGCATCACGCTCACACCTGGACTGTCTGCCCGGGAAGCGGTAAATCTGAAGCTCGTTACACAGTGAATCATTAGCTCACGTGACTGCAGGTACCACTATTCAGCACTAACTTGACGTTTGACAGGCACGTTGATAAAGAAGATTTTACCACAACGATCTGGTATCATTAGTTAATTACAGTGCACTCAAAATTACGCTAGAAGTACGGAAAATGAAAACCCAGAGCTTGCTCTCGGCGTTTGTCTTTGGCAAGTTGGAAGCCAAGAGGCTACAGCCATGGCATTCTCGCAAGCCACGCGCCCGCT
>NW_010565095.1:0-6340 GCF_000687285.1 Phaethon lepturus
CGCCGCGCCGTGCCGCCGCGCCAAGCGCTCGCTGCCTTCGGGATGGCTCTTCACCAGTTCGTGTGGGCAGAGGCGCTTTTTTTAAACTGGACGAATCAGGACTATGAGCCAAGGTTCACCAGCGGCTCAAAAACGTGAGTTGTCCTGCAAAATCTAGTGAAGTAACATGATAAATAATAAATACAGGAGTATCTTTACTGGTGGCTTTGAACTTTGGGCACCACGTTCTCAAGCGTTCCTCTCGCCCGCAGGACGCGCAGCTTGCTCTTCAGCCGAGACCAGGAGGCTGGGACCCTTTACGCGGGGAGCGCCAGGAACAGGAGCGATACCAAAGACCCCGAGTGTCGGCGGCGGGAGCGTACTAGCAGCGTTCAGCGGGCATTAGACGACAGTGAGAAGTGGGGGACGCTCGGACACACGGCCCCGTGAGAGGTTCTCCAGGAGAGGCCAATCGGGTCCACACTGGGTGAGTTCCTGCAAAACTGCGGCATCTAAAACTGCACCCAAGAGCCGCCGCTGCTCCCTCGGCGCCGTCCAGCTCTACCTGGGCAGAAGGACACGGTCTTGCAGGTGACGGAAGGGGAGGACTTGCAAAGGCAGCGTGTAACATGGCATGGCATTTCAGGATGTCGGAAGGAGGCACTAAGGTGAACGCTAAGCTAACGCTTAGGGAAAATTAAGCCATCAGGACTTTACAAAATAGCCTCTGGTTCTCTCCTTTCACAATAGTTCAATTTAGAAGATGATGAAAAATGAATTAACTTCAGTGGTTTGCTGGCATCACCCACAGTGAGCTAAACTTTCCAGATGCTCCAAGATCGTTCCTGCCCCACCAAGCTTACATAAATTCCCACCTGGTTCAAGTTTAAGAAAACAGCAGAACAAAGTCAATCATACAAACTCCATCATAAAATACCAGGGAGAGTTAAATACCGATTATCCATATAGAGAGGTACTATTTTTTTAGTTATGTTTCACTGAGTTATTTTAGGAAATATAAAACTTTTACTGTTCCTGCAGCCAAACTAATTATTTTGTGCTGTATATATGATTTAATTTTTTTTTTTTCTTCCCCTCTCCCCCAGTCAAATGTATAACCCTACGGTGTGTGTTTTAGAGATGGGAATTCGAAGGGGAAAAAAAATCCCAAGAGCTATACTGTAGTACAATTATCATAGATGGAAAAATTTGCTTTAGCATTTCCTAGTGTTTTTACTAACTCTACAGTCTCGATGTTGTATTATTTTAGTACTACCCTGTTTTTTAGTGATCTTAATTAGAAAAATGTAAATGTGTTCGACATATGCAGCTAGGTGCCCCATATGCTGTAAAGGTTTTCACCTAACTGACATAAATGGGACCCAATATGCTTAATTGATGCAAAAATGCTGTTTGAGTGAATGGAAAAACATACCAATATTGTGAAAATATCGTGATCCATACTGAGGTACCTGAAAAAACAAACAGGAAAAATATACAGCTTAAGCTTGCAGAGACGTAAAGAAACTAAACCAGCCACCCAACCTTGCAGAAGAAACAAACAGGAAAACCCTTGTGATGGGCTCAGTTCCGAAATCGCTGCCAGTCTCTGCGGGAAACGACTGGAACAGTTTTAGTCCCTTAACTCTTGTTATTCAGTTATGCATTTTTTTAAAATGGGAAGCAGTCAAGTATCTAAAGGAATTTGGTTCAAACTTTCCAGAAATCAACATTGTTGACAAAACAAAGCATGAAATATTTACATTGGTAAGGTCAACTTTTCAGAAATTGAATGCAAATCAGGTTTTACAGGTGAAATTGTCTTTGATCTCAATTTCAAAATAGTCACCTCCAGACATTCAAGTAGGGAAGGACAAGAAGTGACAGAGGAGGTCGGATCCCCGGACATCTTTACATGCCACTTTTCAGCACGATCCGCAGTGCTGCCCGGCGCGTGGGGGCCAGCAGCGTGATCGTCCCCAGAGCAAACCCCCAGAGCCCGCTAGACCCCCGAGTGACGCAGCCCTTTGCCCACAGCTGGTCGGGCCACGGTGGGCACAGCCCGCGCCAGCCGGCACCCAGGGATCTGCGCCCTTGCCAGAAAAGAGCGCTTCCATACCCAAAACTCCTTACCGTTCTCGGGAGCTAAAGCAGGTGCACACCAATAAAGGTCACCGCTGGAGGAACTCCTTCCCTCGCGATCCTGCTCCGCATTCGCTGCGCTGTCAAACTCATCTAATCATCTTCCGTATTTGCCTTCAGAGTCGGTCCAGTCACCGTGTTCGCTATAATTTTGAGAGGGAGGAGAGGCAATAGTTTCCCTAACTGTTCCAGGCAGAAATGTTGAAAACCTTCCCGATGATGTCAGCCACCAGACTTAGAGACCTGTCCTTCAAAATATTCAAATTCCTTTCATTGAATATCACTGCTAGGAGCAGAAATCACTGCCAAGAAACACCTATCAGCTTTTTTGCAAAGTAACTGTTGGGAGCCCGTGCTCTAAAGACAGGACTCATCACTTTGGCTGGTACACGATGTGTAACGGCAACCAAATGCTTTTTTGTATTGTTCCAGATGGCTGCACTACCAAATACTGTAGAGGTTATTTAGTAGCTAAAATTTATACACCTGAAGCCTGACATATTAAAGAAATGGCATCTTTATAGGGCTGGGTGTATAAACACCACAGAAAAGTAAGATGTGGTTTTGCTCGACGGAAGGCTTTAAAAGGCTTCCTGCTAATGGCTAGCTGGGCTAAAGTTTTTCTAGCATATGGGCTTGTTTTGTACAGTTTATGTGGTGGTTTCTTCGTTAGATTCTCAGTGGTAATGAGCCCACACAGTTGATTGCTGCAGGGAGAAAAAAAAATCATTCTGAATAGGTTTGCTGAATAATTATGAACTGAGCTGAACTCTTACATTTGCTTACTAATTGTATGGTTGGTGATGTTTTATGTATGATGCATTCATTTTGTTTAAAAGGAATTTTTTTTTTTGCTGAGCAGCAACTTTTCTCAGTGCAAGTTAAACTGGCAGAGTGGAAAGAGCTGAATTCAAGTCTGATGAATTAATGTTGTTGGAATTATTTTTTTAAAAAAACATCAGCCCCACCATTTGGTTTTCAGAGCTTGCAATATGAAACCCCAAATTGTGCTATTGTCTTGAGAGTTGAAATAAATGAATCCCCTCAACTTTGGATTTGGCAGGAGCAATTACTATTGTTAATTTAGAAAATAATCCCCTGCAGCTACAACTATTTAAATAATGCCTTGTCCTGCTTTCCCCAAGATGACCAAAGCCCAAAGACTGAAAGTAAAAATGTGTTTCGTAAAATATACTTTTCACTACTCGGTACAATTTGAGAGAGGCTTCCTTCTACTTGGCTGGGCAACGGGGACCCTTTGCAACCGAAGCGCTCCTGACCGTGCTCGTCACAGGCCGGTGGCACCCTCCTGCTAGCGCAGCCCAGCACCACAGTGGAAAGCCGGGAGGTGCGCCGCAGGTTGGCAGCCCCGGGGCGCGTTGAGCTCAGGACAAGTTCCAAGTTAGAAACCAGGGTTGAGCCGCCTTCCGACGTTTAACAAATAGTGAATGTTTATACCACGATTCGGTGGAACACTGCAGCTAGTATAGGACCTTGCCATTTCAATCAACTCACTGTTTTTACTGTCAAAATATTTAGGCTGATATTATTTCCATATTTGCCATTGGCCAGTTATATACTGCTCCCGAGCTGCAGCTGGATCTGTGCAGTGCTGCTGGTGAGTTATCACGCTGAAACTTTCAGTCTTAAAATTTGCTCCTGGAAGACAGTGATGCTTAGGCCAGCGGTGGAGGAGCAGAAAAGTCTTCTGGTGAAGTAGTCTGGGGAAGGAGCAAGTGACTAGCCGCTGCTTGCAGAGTACAGTGGCAAGCCTCGGCGCTGGCCCTGGCAGGGACACTGGTGGCTCCTGCTGGCGGGCACAGACCTGAAAAGAGGAGAGAGGAGGACTAAGGCTTGCCCAGAAGCGTTTGAGGTGGTCAGCTCATGGACCAACGGAGTCTCCATCCCTCTAATTGTATTCTCCCTCACAGCATCATTCTGCTCTTCCAGGGAGACAGTGCTTGCTCTGCTTGAGGAACAAACGGATTCTGAATCTTCCAGGAAATGCAAGGTGAATCTTCTAAATCAGTAAAAATCTGTCTTTTCTGAAGCACTTGGTCTCTTCTGTGGAAGCCAACGTTACAGGAGGTATCTGTGAAAGGCATGACTCCCTGCTTTAGAGTAGAGTTGCAATTTCAGAGAGGAAAGTCCTTTCACAGAATCACAGAATCACAGAATCACTAAGATTGGAAAGGACCTTCAAGATCATCAAGTCCAACCACTAATCCAGCGCCACCATGTTCCCTAAACCATGTCCTGAAGTGCCACATCCACACGTTTCTTGAACACTTCCAGGGATGGCGACTCCACCACCTCCCTGGGCAGCCTGTTCCAATGCCTGACCACTCTCTCAGTGAAGAAATTTTTCCTAATATCCAATCTAAACCTCCCGTGGCGCAACTTGAGGCCATTTCCTCTTGTCTTGTCACTTGTTACTTGGGAGAAGAGACCAACACCCTCGTCACCACAACCCCCTTTCAGGTAGTTGTAGAGAGCGATAAAGTCTCCCCTCAGCCTCCTCTTCTCCAGACTGAACACCCTCAGTTCCCTCAGCCGCTCCTCATAAGACTTGTGCTCCAGCCCCCTCCCCAGCTTCGTTGCCCTTCTCTGGACACGCTCCAGCACCTCCACATCCTTCTTGTAGTGAGGGGCCCAACACTGAACACAGGATTCGAGGTGCGGCCTCACCAGTGCCGAGTCCAGGGGCACGATCACTTCCCTACTCCTGCTGGCCACACTAGTGCTGATACAGGCCACATCAGCAAAAGTAATTCCTCATAGCAGAAACCCAGCCACCTTAAAGGACCAAGTAACTTTCTTCCACACCACTTTTGATACAACTTTCATTGCATTTGCAGTGCAGAGAGAACAGCCCATTTCCCCAGAAAAGGACCTGCACATAAACATAACAATAAAGCTGTGATTAAAAGGGTCAACTACAAATAAAACCCACCATGATTACAACAGTAAGTAATTCTCTCCAATAATACTCCCAACATTGTCCAACTGGCACATGGTGTCTTACATGGAAAGTATCTTTTTATGCCACTCTAGAGTGGCCACATGAACGGAAAATGGATTCTCGCTGAGATGAAAGTGGTGTTACTTCTCCGAGGTGGATGCTTCACTCGCTAATCTGTCCCAGCGAGGCTGATCACGTTCCTTGCCCATGGTAAAGACTTAGCTAGAGAGCCTCAGCCCTATTGTGCGATGGGCATTAAAGCACCAATATTGTTTTGTTTTACAATGCTCTTACTTGTTCTGTTGCGCTCACTGTTTTGATTGGCACTCTTAAAATTAATCCAGCTTTTTTCATTTTTTTTTTTTTTAAATAATCCAGTTTTTAAATTGTATGCCATTTTGGCCAGAAAAATACTGGACTATAAGTGAATGCTAGTTTGCACAACGACTTACTACCTTTTCAAGGCAATAACAAGTGAAAGTGAAGAGCTGAGTGCATGCCACATCTGTACAGAGGGACGAGCTGGGGCAGCACCAGCCTCCCTGTGCAGCACCATCATGCCCCTGGCAGACTTGCCCTTGGCAGCAGCAACGCGGCACTCAGCAGATCTGCTGCTTTTACTGGTTGGAAAACATCTCCTTGGGAGCAAAAACCAAAGCACATTAACGCCACACCCATGAGGTATACACTGCAAAAGATTCCCTTACGTGACAGAGAAATCACTCCCACACTAGTACTAATACACGAGTATCCTCAATGAAAGTGTCCTCCTCTTCCCGCGTTCAGGAGACCGTGTTACATCTACCATGATCTTTACATTCAGCGCATGCCCGCCTTGCTCTCCGTGGAGCCCGCATGCCAGGTCCGGCTTGGGGCACAAATATGCCATGCTTTCTGCCATGCAAGCAGTCCCTTGGCGGCAGAGGGAGGCAGAAGACACCGCGGGTATGCACCCGGCACATTTCCCAGAGCATAGTGCAGCAAGAGGTCTTGTGTGCTTCAAGAACCTGTTTCTCCACTGGGACATGGTCCAGCTAACATGAAAGTCAACAGACAAGCAGTTCTGGGGGATCTGGGGCAGGCCGCGGGTGGGTGAACCATCAGGATGTCCCCGCCCAGTGAGCCTGCAGTGCCCCTGGGGTGACCATGGCCGAGCCCTGATGCCCCCACTGGGACCCCTCAAGGTCAGCGGAGCCCGTGCCCGCGGGTGGCGTTAATACTGTGAATCACCGTCCTGCCCTGCTGCGAGCAGCCCCT